>NC_061119.1:86432041-86452262 GCF_002878395.1 Capsicum annuum | reverse complement strand
TATATATATATACATATGTATATATATATATATATATATATATATATATATTCATTACACAGTACAAAAAAGTTAGGCAAATCCATTAAAGGAGGCAAAAATCTCACCATAACATGCACTATAGTTTACACGTAGAGGTGGAGGTGGCAATACCCCTCCTCTAAAATTTTATCCATTAAGTATATACTCGGATATTACATAGGTTCGTGGTAAAATAAATATCATATTTTGAATATATCATAATTAATATAAAATTATTTCTAATAAAAAACCTCTATTATGTAATAATAATATTTTAATATTTTAGATTTATATCTCCGCTTAAAATATTAACAGACTATAAAAGCTATTATAAAGTAATTTAAATATATCATAACTAAAGAATTTTATACAAGTTAAAAATATTCTAGAAGGAAAATAAATTATGTTTCTACCAAATGCCAATTTACATAAAATATCCCACAGTATATTTGATATTGCTAAAATTCTCAAATGAACCGCTTGAAAACCGAACTATCAGTCCCAACAAGTCGTTAATAACTTGGGAAGTTATAGAAAAGCACTAGACCTCGAAATAGTATAAAAAAAAAAAGGAAAATGACCGTAAGGTCATTACAGATGTCACATCCTAAAACAACCCCTGGGTGTGACCGACCCCTGCTAACACCACTTGCCGAGAGAACCAATTTTTCATCCATTCACAATGTCAATAAATATTGAGATAAAAATATCCAACACCAAATCATGAAATAATCATTGACACAAATTAATTATCCAATCAGATATCATATAATGATTTATGAAAACAACAATAGCTTAGATAATAAATCTCTAACTCAAACCCCATAATAAGACCTTGGGGCATCTAATTAGCGTTGCATGAGTTCAACTTTTGGGCATGCAAATCCAATGAAAAGAAGTATAATCTTAAAATAGCTAAAGCTGGATGAAAGCCTCCACGAACAATGTAAAGGTTCACCTCAGCAATGGAATCCACCCGTACAGACCGTCAACTGCTAGTCTCTCCTTCCGCAATAGTATCTGTAGACATACAAGTAAGGAGTGAGCTATATATAAATATAACTCGATCAGATCCTCGAATCACTACTTAATTACCCCTAAAATAAGTGTTAGAGAATACAAAGCGCAATATATACATAAATAATATGCACGCAATATCTCTTATAATGTAATGCACAATAAGATCCAAATAAAGGTTTGAAAAGCCACTATGTATCTCAACTCAATCAACTATCATGGCTTGTCATAAATAGAAGTGAAGGTGATCAGTCTATCACCCAGATAAGTCCACAACAGCATATATAATGCCCCAAAAGTCTACTACGGCAGCATGTACAAAGCCCCTAACATATTACGACAACATAGGTATGCCCATAATATATTATGGTGGCTATGTATGCCCGTAGAGACTATAACAGAAGCAAAGAAAATATATTCATTGACCCAATATCACCTCATATATTACCACTAAATAATTCTCAGTACACTTCACAAAATACATATCCACATATAGTCAAAGACCACCAATTCTACCAAGCTCACACTTGTCCCAACACATGGACTAGGCATAAGAATATATTTTTATAAAGTAGGTTTGAAAAGCAAGTAACAAAGTTTATAGTCCAACTTATCCTGAATTCACAAACACTCTTCTCAATATATCACAACTATTCTCTCGTAAATCTAAATCACCTCAAACTACACCAAAATGGGTTTAAAATAATCAAAACCCCATCAATGAACATCCTCTAAAATTTCAGAACAAGCCAAATATTAAACTCTACTGCTTAATCCAATTAATCAAAATAAGTACCCATAATAATACAATGTCCAACAACAATACCTTCCGTAATATTGTATCATAATGACATGAAAAGTACCAAATCTGCATCATAATAGGTTAGTTTTCAAGCTAACCAAACCACTGTTATTTCCACTTTAAATTCAAGAATAGTCATTACTTCTACATCATACCTCTAATTAAGAATCAATAATTAACTAATCATGATTTTTACTCTCAATTTAATTCTAATACTATATTTTTGCCTCATTACTATAACGACCCGAGGCTACCCCCTAGTCGTGACAACAGTGCTTATGGTCACGATTGACCACAAGCTAACCCATGAACTAGTACCTACTGTAAGCACTGAGTAAACTGATAATAAAATACATGTGCGGAAAATAACTGCTAATGCCATAAAGTTTAAATACTAAAAATACAATTGAATTTGCAAATCTGGAACATGTGCAAAAAATACTAAAATTCAACTAAGAAGTCTAATAAACTGACTGTCTGAATGTTTAAAAAAGCCTCTAACTGACTGACTATGAAGTTAATGGGAAAATCCCCCAACTAACTCCAACTGACTGAAATAGAGGAATACTGAAATAAATTAATGAAAGATAAACTTGTCCTCAACAGATGAGGACTCACCATTGTTGTTGTTGCTGTAATGCTAAACTATCTAAGCGCGACCACGAAACTATGCATCCAAACCTATGATATAAGACATCATAGCACAAAGAAAGTATGTGGTCAGTACTTTGAATAGACTGGTATATGAGATGAGGTTAGGCTGAAATACATGGGTTAATTGTACATAACATAATAACTGATTGAATAGCATGAGATAACTGAGTATACATGCATGACAAATGAAATACTGAGAATGCAAAACCAGTCATATAATGTTTCTGAAATAATCTATAAACTGAATTACTAAAATTTGATAACTGAATAACTGGAAGTCTATATGCTATGGTCAAGCAAACCTGAACTGAATTCTATACTAAATACTGAACTGAGACTGTGGGAGTTATCATATAACCGACATGCCCCAATCTGAGCTAATCGTGGTCCAACCTGTGACCCCAGTTGGAAGGGTGTCACTCTCGTGCCATAGGTACTAACTCTGGCTATTGGATCCACTAAACTGGTGTCCTAAAGGACTAGGGTGTCAAGCCTAAATAAACGGGTGACCCCTGAGAGGAAGCCAAGCCTAGTCGTTGGGTGACTTCTCCCATCCTACGCTGTCTACGTAGTTCTAGAATACAGGAACTTCTACTAATGACTCTGCCTAACTGACATGGAAGCTGCCATCCCTGTATTTGCTCGGTGCTAAATCCTACTCCCAACTAAATTGACACTAATTTTTGGACTGAACTAAACTTAATTGTACAAACAACTATTTGTAATATCTGACTGAATGACAGTGCTCATGGTTTATCTGAAATCATTCTGAAGTTACTAAATTTATGCAAACAATTAGGTATCAGGTGTTCATAACCCACCAGAACTGAAAGGAAATAACAATGAGGACATATACAAGCTCTGAAAACCATAATAAAGAATTATTATTTAAAATCCATCGCTTTGGCATTTCATCAAACACATGGAGATCAAGACTTTAACATAGGAATGCTTTTAAATAAGTGAGATAGCATGATCACATGACAAAATCATAAATTAAGGATTTATTCTAATTCGCATAAACATGATATGGAAACTACAATATTTAAATTATTCTATAATCTAATCCACATGAAAACAATTGAAATCTTATCTTGAAATTGAGATAACAAGGGATTTATGGAGGTAGTTCAACAAAATCATGTAAAAAATCATAATTTAAAACCAAAAGGGGATTCTTGGACTCCATGGATGAAAAAGGGCCCATGGATGAACATCACACATACCTTAAACCCTTAAGATTGAAAGAGGAACACCAATCTTGATGATTTTTTGAATGCTCTTAGATTGGGGAACTTGAATTCTTGGTTTTCTTGGAGAGAAAATAATGGAATTGATGATCTTGGGGGATGAGTAGGGTTTCTTTTTTAGAGAAAATTAGAGAAAATGGGAAAATAATGCCCTAACTGAAGCTTTAAGTCATGAATTTATGAATTGGGTGAGAGGAAAAGACAAAATTTCCCCTTAGGAAATTAAATTCGTAACTGAAGTACGTTTTACAGGGTCACCACATCATGATGAGGTTCCCCTATCTATAACTACCGTGATGCGAGGCTATCACGGTAAGCTGCTGGAATCAAAATCCAAACATGATCCAATCCTCATTCGAAAAATTCAAAACTTCCCTAAGACATGCTCCTTACACCCCTGAACATGAATTAACTCAAAAACCAACACCTTGGTGTCGACAAGACCAATTTAAAAATCCTCAAAGATAAGAGGCCTTACAAATGACTAAGTCCCAAACACTTAAGTGAAATTTCCACATTTTAAGCCTCTTATGCATGCAACTAGGAGCTGAACTATGCTAAGAATAATATAGGGTATTATAATATCTCTCCTTGGAAACATCCGTTCTCGAATGAAATAGATTAGGTTGAGAGTTCTGAACCAAAGCAACTGAGATCATATGCTAAACATGCATAACTGAAAAAATGATTACATGACTAAGTTTGAAACATGATACATGACCTGAACTATTTTTCGTAAATGCATACAATGACATGAGAATGATTATATAGATGGAATTGAGAATGGAAAAGAAATAATCTAAGAAAAATAGTTACCTAAAGCTGAGTCTGAGTTTGGGGAGAAAAGATGAGGGGACTTGATACGCATATCTGCTTCTGCTTTCCAAGTGGCTCCCTCAACGAATTGATTCTGTCAAAGAACTCTGACCAAGGGAACTTTTTTATTCCTTAGTATATGAATTTGATGATCAAGGATCTCGACTGGGATTTCTTTGTAAGAAAGGATATCCTGAACATCTGTGTTTTCTAAAGGAACTACAACAGTTGGATCACCAATACACTTCTTTAACAGGGAAATATGAAACACTGGATGCACTGATGCCAAATCTGCAGGCAACTTAAGCTCATAAGCTACCTTTCCAAAATAACTCAAAATTCTGTAAGGGCCAATATATCGGGGACTAAGCTTCCCCTTCTTGCTGAATATTTTTACCTCTTCATGGGCAAGATTTCAAATACACCAAATCACTAGCACAAAACTCAAGGTCTTATTTTCTCACATCTGTATTAGATTTTTGAAGGCTTTGGGTTGCTTTAAGCCTCTCCTTAATTAACTAAACTTTATCCATTGAATCAAACATTGAATTTTGTCCTATCAAAGCAGCTTTACCTACCTCAAACCAACCAATAGGAGATCTACAAATCCTCTCATAGAGAGCCTTAAACAGAGCCATCTGAATACTAGAGTGATAATTGTTATTGTAGGTAAACTCAATCAAAGGCAAGTGATTATTCCAACTTTCTTTAAAGTCAATAACATATGCTCTCAACATGTCCGCTAGGGTCTGAATGGTCCTTTCTTCCTGACCATCTATCTAAGGATAAAAAGTTGTACTAAGATGAACTTGGGTATCAAGACCCTTCTGAAAAGCTCTCCAAAAATGAGAGATAGACTGAGTACCTCTATCTGAAATAATAGATAATGGGACTCTATGCAACCTAACCAACTCTCTAATATAGAGCTTCACGTAGTCCTCAGCTAAATTAAGAGTATGAACTGGCAAAAAATAGGCTGAATTGTTCATTCTGTCTATAATCACCCATATCAAATCATGCTGATGATGTGTACGAGGCAAACTCATAACAAAATCTATGTTCACCTCTTCCTACTTCCAAGTGAGAATGCTGAACTCCTGTAATATTCCACTAGGCCTCTGGTGTTCAACCTTGATTTGCTGACAGTTAGAACACTTAGTTACAAACTCTGAAATATCTCTCTTCATACCAATCCATCAGTAGATTTACTGTAAATCACGATACATATTAGTAGTTTTTGGGTGAATAGAGTAACGCGCACCGTGCACCTCAACTAAAATCTGTTGTCTCAAATTATCAATACACGACACACACAGCCTACCCTAACATCGTAACACACTATCTCCCTCTTGGGAGAAAACCTCTACTTTCTGATCTCTAACTGATCCCTTCAACTTAACCAAACTGGAATCCCTATCTTGCTTTTCTTATACTTTGGCATCCAATGAAGATTTTAAACCATTCTAAACCCATATACTACCCTCAGCTGAATCAACTAACCGCACACTAATCTAGCAAGTTGATGAACCTCTCTAACTAATTTTCTTTTATCATTCTCAACATAAGCAACACTGCCCATATATAATCTACTAAGGGCGTCTGCCACTACATTGGCTTTTCCCGGATGATAACATACACTCATATAATAATTTTTTAACAACTCAAGTTGCCTTCGCTGATTAAGATTTAAATCATTCTATGAAAATATATACTGCAAACTTTTGTGATCCGTGAACACATCAACGTGAATCCCATAAAGATAGTGCCTCCATATTTTCAAGGCAAACTCAATGTCATGGGTAAGGTAATTCTTTTTATGGGGCTTAAGCTATCTAGATTCATATGCTATGACCTTACCTCTCTGCATCAATACAAAACTAAGACCAACTCTGGAAGTATTAAAATAAACAACAAACCCATCTGAACCATCTGGCAAAGTCAATACTAGGGATGAGGTGAGTCGAGTCTTCAACTCCTAAAAACTCTTTTCATAAGAATTTGACCACTGGAATTTGACTTTCTTCTGAGTCAATCGAGACATGGGGGATGCAATAGATGAAAAAATCATTCAACAAACCATCTGTAATAGCCAGACAAACCTAAAAAACTTCTGATATCTAATGGAGAGATGGGTTTGGGCCAGTTTCTCACTCCTTTAGTCTTTTAAGGGTCAACTCTAATGCCATCACCACAAAAATATGGCTAATGAACTTATTGATCTTAGCTAAAATTTGCACTTACTGAATTTGGCAAACAACTTATGGGCTCTAAGAGTCTGCAATACAATTTTGAGATGGTCTGTATGATCACTTTCACTACAGGAATAGACAGGAATATCATCAATGAAGACTATGACGAACATGTCCAAGTACTGCTTGAACACTCTGTTCATCAAGTCCATGAAAGTTGCTAGGGAATTTGTTAGCCCAAAAGACATAACTAGAAATTTGAAGTGATCATACCGAGTTTTAAAAGCTATCTTTGAAATGTCACATTCTCTGTCTCTAAGCTAATGATAGTCGAACTTGAGGTCTATCTTAGAGAAATAACTGGTAACCTAAAGTTGTTTGAACAATTCATCAATCCTGGGGAGTTGATATTTATTCTTGAATATGACTTTGTTCAACTGACGGTAATCGATGCACATTCTGAAAGAACTATCTTTCTTACGCACCAAAATAACTTAAGCGCCCCATGGGGAAACACTGGGTCTGATAAATCCCTTACCTAAGAGATCTTTCAACTATTCTTTCAAATCTTTGAGCTCAGCTAGAGCCATTCTATAGGGCAAAATAAAGATAGGCTGGGTATCTAGAAAGAGATCAATGCCGAAATCAATTTCCTTTTCGGGAGGAACTTCGAGAAGATCTTCAAGGAACACATCTAGAAATTCCCTCACTATTGAAACTGAATCTAGACTAGAAGTCACAAAATTAGATTCTTTGACTTGAACAAGATGTTAAACACACCCCTTAGATATCATCTTCTTCCCTCTAAGATATGAAATGATTTAACCCCTAAGCGCTGAAGTACTACCCCTTTATTCAATGACTGGTTTATTAGGAAACTAAAATTGAACGACTCTATTTTTATAGTCAACTGAAGCATAGCATGAGTGGATCCAATCCATGATGAGAATGACAACAAAATCAGTTATCTCTAACTCCACAAGATCTACTAAAGTAATTTTCTGGGATACTATGACCAGTCAATTTCTGTATACATGTCTGGCTATGATAGACTTACCCACTAGGGTAGACACTGAAAAAGGTTCTACTAATATTTCTGGACTGACACAGAAATTGACAACTATATAGGGGGTTACAAAAGAAAGTAAGGCTCTGGGGTCTAGTAAAACATACACATGAAGATGAAAAACTTGTAACATACTTGTAACAACATCAAGAGAACTTTCCTGATCATGTTGAGACTGTAGTACATACAGCTTGTTCTGGCGATGTCCACTGGTCGCACAAAAAATTGTGCCTTGTTGAGTCGGGCGACTTATGAGTGCTTCTGAAGAAGTATTCTGGCCCTGTTGGCAATCATTTCTGCCTGTCTGCACAACCACTATACACTCTCGGATCCTGTGGCCTGGCTTTCCACATCCAAAACACACATCACTGCCAGCCTTACACAAACCCTGATGATTTCTACTACAACCACTGTTCACACTACCCTAGGACTTTAAGCCTAGCGCCCTATCATAATTGTCATTCCTCAACTTTGGCATTGGCGCACTAGCTGAAGATAGAGTTGGAGCTAAAAAATTTGACTGAACTAAGAATGGCTACCACCCTCTGACCTCAGCTGAGAAAAGTTAAAGCTATTTGTTCTGGCCCTCTTATTCTCTCTCTTTTTCCCCTTAAACTTCTATTTCTCAATCTGTTAAGCATAAACCATAAGCCTAGATAGGTCCATCTCATTAATCAACATCGTAGTCCTACACTCCTTCACCACACTATTACCTACACTAGAAATAAACTTACTCATTCTAGACCTATTATCAGCCACTATTAAGGAAACATACCTCTTTAACTGAGTTAACTTAAATGAGTATTCCTTCACACTCATATTACCCTAGTTCAAATTAATGAACACTAGCACCTTAGATTTCCTCAACTCTAACAGAAAGAACCTATCTAAGAAGTCCATGAAAAACTCCTCCCACTCCATAGGCCCTACATCAGCACCCCTATCCTTCTTTCACTATTTATACCATGTATGAGCTACATTCTCTAACTAGTAAGCAGCCAACTCTGCACCCTCACAAGAAGTGACACCCATGACATCAGTCACCTTCTAAACCATATCAAAAAACTCCTACAGATCCTTCTCAGACTTGGATCTAAAAAACAAAAGGGGATTCATTCGGGTAAAATCCTGAATCTTAGCTGCAGCTGTATTTTCCACTGGGTTAGATGAGGCAACAACCTGCTGGTTGTATTAAGCAGCTATTGAGTGAGCTAAGGTGGTGAATATAGCTCTAAACTTGGCATGAGACACATAATCATTTAGGGGATCTTCCTAAATAGGTGGAGGTTCGGGCTGATTTCCATTTCTTTTTCTGTTGTTTCTTTTGAAAGGAATTGTCTGTAAATAGAAGGAAGAACGAGTCAGAAAGACAATTTTAAATAGAGATTATGCTCATTCGCACGACATGAATATTGAAAGAAGGGAAATATTTCCTAAAATATCTTGTAGCCTCTTGTCCATAAGTGTGATGCGCTTTACACCCATGCACAAGACTTTACTCAATGCAGTATTTCAAACTCCTTGGGACTCTTTAAAACCTTGAGCTCTGATATCAAGTTTTTTCATGACCCAAGGCTACCCCCTAGTCACGATAATGGTGCTTACAGTCAAAAGTGACCATAAGCAAACCCATGAACTGGTACCTACTATAAGCACTGAGTAAACTGATAATAAAAGACATGTGCAGAAAATAACTAATAATGCCATAAGGTTTAAATACTGAAAATACAATCGAATTCACAAATCTAGAACATGTGAAAAAATACTAAAATCCAATCAATAAGTGTAATAAATTAACTAACTGTCTGAATGTCTGAAGAGCCTCTAACGGAGTTGATGGGATAAACCCCCCAACTAACTCCAACTGACTGAAATAGAGGAATATTGAAATAAATGAATGAAAGATAAGTTTGTCCTAGAAATATAAGGAATCACTACTGCTATTGTTATTGTAAAGCTAGACTATCTAAGCACGATTGAGAAACTGTGTATCCAAACCTATGATATAAGACATCATAGCGCGAAGAAAGTATGTGATCAGTACTTTGAATGTACTGGTATATGAGATGAGGTTAGGCTGAAATACATGGGTTAACTGTGCATAAAGTAATGATTGACTGAATAGCATGAGATAACTAAGTATGTATGCATGAAAACTGAAATACTAAGAATGCAAGACCAAGCATATAATGTTTCTGAAATAATCTGTAAGCTAAATTACGGAAATTTGATAACTGAATAACTCAAAGTCTATATGCTATGGTCAATCAAACCTTAACTGAATTCTGTACTGAATACTAAACCAAGAGTATAGGAGATATCATGTAACCGGCATGCCCCAATCTCAGCTAATCGGAGTCCAACCTGCGATCCTAGTTAGAAGGGTGTCAGTACCATGTCACGGGTACTAACTCTGGTTATGTAGATCTACTAAACTAGTTTCTCGAAGAACCAGGGTGTCAAGCCTAAACTAACGGGTGACCCCTGAGAGGAAGCCAAGCCAAATTAACGGGTGACTCCTCATATCCTACCTGGCTACATAGTTCTGGAATACAGGGACTGCTACTAACAACTCTGCCTAACTGACAGGGAAGCTGTCATCCTTGCATTTGCTCAGTGCTAAATCCTACTCCCAACTAAACTGACACTAATTTCTGGACTGAACTAAACTTAACTGAACAAACAACTGTTTGTAATATCTGACTAAATGACGATGCTTATGGTTTATCTGAAATTATTTTGTAGTTACTGAATTTATGCAAACAATTAGGTATCGGGTGTTCATACCACCAGTACTGAAAAGAAATAACAATGAGGACATATACAAGCTCTGAAAATGACTAAGTCCCCAACACTTAGTGAAATTTTCAGGTTTTAAGCCTCTTTTGCATGCAACTAGGAGATGAACTGAGCTAAGAATAATACGGGGTATTATAATTACCAAACTGGATTATTGCCGAATATGTTTTCAATTCTATGCCAAAGAACTACAAGAAAATTTCATACCTTATCACTTCATGTGGATGTCTTCTAACATCATTTGGGTACTCTCTATTGCTTTTTCTTTCTACGCAGCTTGTTGTTTTCCTCCAATATAATGGGATCAAAATATAGCCCTAGTATTCTACTTGTACTATTACAAGTCATGAAATTAAATAAGAAAAAATGTTTGAGTTTTGGCTTGCTCACTTTAATTCTCTTAATTAATATTAATAACTGGTTAAAACTACCAATTAACCCTTTATTAAAAACTAACTTGGGATATTACAATGATTGCACCTATTCTAATTAGTTCTACATATACTAAATCTTCTACTAGATTATCATAAATAGAAAAATATCATTGAATGGGTTGTTGTTTCCTATTTTTTCTCAATTTTTCTGTTGCATCAATGTAACTAGACGATCTACCTCTTTCTGTCTAGCCTGCTCTTTCCTTGTCACTCATTAGGCAGTTGCTTACCTAACATTTTTCTCATTCCTTAATCGAGCAGTGACTTGTTCCACAGTTTCTTGAACATCATGTTGTAGTGGCCGATTCAAAGCTGTTGGGTCATCATAAACTCCCTCGAGCAAGGCTCCTTGATCATGAACTCTTCCTTTCTTCATCCTTCAATTTTGTCTTAGGGTTCTCTCAAGTTTAGGATCAAATGGAATCAGGGATTGACTTGACCCCGAGTATGGGGCATACACCAGCATGTGCGCTATAAATAGTAGAAAAGTAAAATCAGTAAACAAAATCAACAGTCCGATAAACACAATCAATCAACTATATACATGTACAATAGCCTGGCCCTATTGTTTTTTGTGATAATTATCTTTTATTTGGTTTATCTTTCTCACCAATGTATAGTTTCAGCTTAACGAGGATAGGGTCTTACATAGGAGGTTATGGAGAACATGGATTAGAATAGTAATTAGGAGGTAATGAAGCTTTGTGTTAGCCACTCAACCTTCATAGTCCTCGCTAATGAATTTTCTTTAGGTAATGTTCTCTTAAATTCTAAGGCTCTAACTCTTTTATCTTTTCTTTCATGACTTAAATAAAAGTTCCCATACAAATTATGAAGTACATTAAGATTACAAGTGTTTGACATTTATGAAGGAGTCTTGCTTTAGGCTTCTAATCCATGTAAAATACTAGACTTAAAGAAAAATATTCCTCAACACTAAGCTAATTTGAATCAATATAGGAATCCTCGATCCATTTGTTTTGTCATAATTTTATGTCCATCTTCTTCTTCACTTGTTTATTTTTTATGTATGTGTTTGTTTTTCTAGAATTTTTATTAAAAATTATTGTTGTCATCAATAATATTTTTCGTTTTCACATTATCACTTTAATCTGTAAGTATGTTCAATTCTGTATGAATTTTAACTCAAAATGTTACTCAAACTATCGTGTTTTTAGTTTCATGGTGTCATTAAGAATAGCGTTAATTGCTATTTTAAAATAATTTTATTTTTATGTATATAATTTTATTAATTGACAAAAGATGTGCGTGCAAAGCACATATACTAAACTAGTAGTTACTAAAAGAACAATTGATGCATTAAATGTCCTGCTAAATGCGAGGTCCGTGGAAAAGCGGGACCGCAATGGTCTATTGTACGCAATCTTATCCTGCAAGGCTTATTTATCTAATGGTGAAAATATTTTTGAAAATATAAAAGCATATGTCTACGCAAGGGCGGATTTACTGTCCATTTTGTGCACATAATCTTGTAGTCTTTACAAAGACCTTTATCATCCTTCTTAATGAGTAAATAATTGATTTGAATTTTAGAGTTTGTTTGGATTGTCTTATTTTAAGTGCTTTCAAGTCAAAATAATTTTAAAGTATTTTTTTAGTGTTTGGGTAAAATAAAAAAATATTTTTAAGAACTTATCTTTAAGTCAAAACTTATAAGTCATAACTCCTAACTTATGGCTTTTGACTAATAAGCCCATCCAAACAGCCTCTTATCCACCATATTATAAAAGGTTATCAAATGCTCCTCTTTATTTAAGAATCTTATATTTCCTACTAACAAACCAAAAGCTCTAGAAAAATTCAAAAATGAGAATCTGTTAAAATTAAACTAAAAGAGTAACAACATGAACTAGAAAAATAAAGAACAAGAACAATAAAAGAGACAATAGATGAGAGACTTCTTATTCTTCCAATTATTCAAATATACAAGTTTTAAGTGTATCCAATACAAACTTTTATTCCTCTATTTATAATATTACACATAGGCATATGAAAGCTTGTCATAAATGTGACACTAAACATGAAGGTTATGGAGGAGGTTAAAGGGTGTAAGAGTTACACTCCATAATGGTGTACGGAATAGTGGATGAGTAAATTCTTTGAGTAGTAGACATCCACAATAACTATAATATTTTATAACACTCCCCCTTGGATGTCCATATATAATGTGCCTCGTTAAAACCTTACAAACAAGTCTGTAGGAAAAAAATTCTAATGAAGAAAAAAGAGTACACATATCTTTTAATATGCATTTGTTGGCAACCTCGTTAAAAACCTTTTCATGGAAATCCAATGGGACAAAACCTAGGCCAAGGAAACAAGAGTGCAGTGCATATTTTACTCTCCCTGATGAAAACATCATTTCACTTCTCAAAGACGACGCATTCCAATCTTATATGCTAGCTTTTAAATGTTGATATTGACTGTGCCGTTGTGATCAAATCACATCATGAAGATGTTGCATTCTTGAATCATCCTAATATATTATTTTCTTGTTTCTTGGATATGTTAAGCCTTTGAACTCGGTCAAATAAATTTTTGACAATCACTTTACTTATGACCTCATTGTCGTAAGTCATTCGCGCATTGAACTTATCTGTAGCAACAATCAATTAGTTGTGGAAATTTTCATTTGCATGATATTAAAATTGATAGTAGATTAAATATTCTTCCTACATTAGCATAATCAAAAATCTCTTTGATAATTAGAAATAATAAATCCATATCAATTATATTTGATTTCACTCACATTCACATAAAAGTGAAATGATATCTTTGTTGTACATTAATAAAAATTACTATCTCATGTATAGAAACTAGCAGGACACATAAGTGCGCCAATCCTACTAATACATGATACTTTCTAACCATTTTATGAGATTGAAATTAATCTTTCATTATGATAAGTGATCTCGCAATCATTGAGATATTCAATGGATTGAATCTCTTTTAGATCTTTAAAGAATTTTTTCTATAGCATTTACCGTCTAGCTAGACATGACAATCATTCATTATACGCATTTACATTTTTTATATATTGCTAGATTTAATGAAATCTTATTGCATCCACCATAGAGAACACATGTCCAAATAATAATGCTAGGACTTTTGCAAATAACCTTTATACCTCAAGGCACAAGTCGTACTTTATAACTTACGATTTTATGTTTCTCACAATTACCTATTGTCCCCCACTAGCATTATACCTTAGTCAATGGACTAATTTTAAAACATCACTTTTCAAGTGAAATATATCATACTTGAATTATGTATTTTATCTTTTTACATTATTTGAAAGATTTAAATTCAAGATTCTCATTACCATTTATAATGGTGAGAGCTACATTATACTAAAAATTCCATCAACGGTTATTTGATATCGGTTTCATTATGACATAATATATTAAGATCGATCTATTCTTTTTCATCATTTTTAGGTACCTAATCTTTTGTCAAGGTTTTATGAAGAGTTATGTCATAGTATTTTTTAAAGAACTTACCTCATTATCAAAACCATCTAGATCATTTTATCCTTTCCCTTTTTAAGGAGTTTTACATCTGGAATCAATTAATCACGTTTCAAGCTAGTCATTGACTCTTTCCTTCAAGGACTTTTCAGTAAAGCATTTACAATTGAATTATAACATAGGGTCAGCCTGGCAATGAACTTGCAACATTTTGCAAATCATTAATTATCTCTTGAAATTCAAGTTCACTTTTTTAATGAAGGTCTAGATAATTCATTCCATACATTTCAGCTACTAATCATATCTTCCCCTAATGTTAGAAAATCTAACATTCACCCCAACTTTATTTGGGGATCCATCTTTGTGCGTGGTGGATATTTCACATTCAAATATTTTGATGGATTTATTTGATTTCTGACCCTGAACCAATAATATAGAGGAATCTTATTGGATTGATGAATACAAATGTTGTTACATTTAAATAAATCGTCTCGTACCAAATTTACTTATTGGGAGATTTTTCTCACAACCAATGATTCAGTATAATTGGAGGTACATAATTTTCTACTAAACCAATCAGCATTATCAACTTTTATAGTTTGAAACCATACTCTCAATTTAATAGTTTAATCAAACAATCTTGCAAGAATCAAATTGCAAGTTGATAGCCAAGCTCATGTGACAAAGCATAGATGAATCTCATTTCATAGTAAATGGTCCACATGGCAAGTGAACAAACCCATATTCACCTTGTTGTACGTTTCAAAAATTTAGGGAATACAACCATAATCTTAGTTGGTGTAGTATTTTATGGTGAGAACAAGCAACATAATACAATGCCTGAAGAATCTTTTATTTCTTCAATGTAAAACCGCATGAATTCTCAATTATTTTTGCATCACATTAGAACCGGGATGGTCAATGGGTCATGCCAACTTATATATTTCTTGTAAATTTTTTTTTAATTTCTGCATGTGATTTCATCACCATGCCCATATTTGTATCAACAAACAGGAGAAAATGAGTAGCATTGTTTACAAAAATTTATAACCCATTTGGATTGTAGTAATATGAAGTTATAAGAATTTTTCATAATTTATAGTCTCAAAGTAATAATAATTTCTTTTCTTGTCAATTTTCTTAAAACTTTATAAGTTTATTTAGGAGACTTACTACAATCTCAATAGCATAGACAATTTCATTTCTTCGTGCAGTAACACATTAGCTTTTCGAAGCTATCAAATACTTGTGTGCTACCTCATATTTCAAAACACTATTTGTATGGTTCTCTTTTTAGAGAGAAAATTATTGTCATTATAGTTAAAATCATTATATGCAAGACCTCTTTCTTACTTTAATTTTTTCTTTAATATTTTATTTTTATAACATATGACAAAGTCCTTTTTGGCGTATCATATTTACAACAAATTCATTCGACCACACCATAATAATAATTTTGGTCATAACCAAAACTTTTATAGGCAAGAATCATTTCTTGCCTTTACCCTTGAATAGATCATAATAAAACATACTATAGCATCAATGACCTTTTTATACAAATTAAAAAATTTATCTCTCAAACCTCTTGTACAAGTGAGTTTTGGTGTTTATCCAATCATATATAAGCATGTATTTGTCCATGAATTTTAGCACATCTTGACACATTCACTTTCCTGAATGGTCGGGCATCCACAATGTTTATCACAAGTCACATTCTCTTCAAGAAATGGACTATAATCATGTGTGCTTCATAATTTACTTTCATTGTCATGCTTTGACATCTATCATATTTACATGACCCCCTCAACGTCCCTTTGACAAACCAAGTGTATCTTCACTTTTATTCTTTCTTTTAATGGAAGATTTATAAAACCTATCAAATTAGGTCACGCAAAAATCGTGTGCCCATTAATTTTCATACCAAATTGATGGTGAATTAAAAAATAATAGTCTTCACTTTTTGAAGGATAATTTGTGGAACCCATTTTGTTCTTTCTTTTATTATTATCAAAATAATGATTATTATATTTTTTTCCTCCATGCCCACATATATTTTTAACCACTTATCTTCTTTCAGACTTGTATGCATTTCTACCACATTCACACTAAGAATGGAGCAAATCAATGTGGAGGGTTTCATTATTTTTCACCAGAAGTACATTTTCATCGGTCATCATTATCATCAAATGGTGCATTGGGACTTGAACCCAACATATTACCACTATTAAGACATTTTAGGCCATAATTTGATGAGGACTTGAACCTAATTATTTTATCACCATGATGCGCATCAAGATTTTAACCCGAGGATATACCCTTTTGGTGCGGTAGAAGTTGACTCTACCGTCTTACCACAACAGTTACATAATATGCCCAAATATTATGGGACTCCACCCAAACCTTTAAAATGTTACCACTTTGTGATAGTATATAAAAATGAATTAAATGTCAACAAACATATAAAATATAATATTTTTAATAAAAAATGGATAAATGAAAATACTCACCTTCATTTAATCTACTTAAGAAAATAAGCTCAATTTACTTTACACATTTAAAGGCTTTAAAACTTCACCCAAAAGAATCAAATAAGGGTTGGCGACTCTTATGCTTCCAACAAATTTCAGAGAATGCACTATCCATCCATATTAACATCATCTAGCATAGAAAGTAGTTTTATTAAAACATAATAATTATATAACAAGTAAGATCTTTAGCAATGTAACATTCTGCAATATTAAAAGTATTAGTATATAAAGTAGAAAGTGTACTAGTGAATTGTGTATTGGATTACCTTCGCTTAGTTGAGAGATATGAGATCTTTTGTAACATTAGTACTAAAAATTCATTTGTTTCTAAGAATAAAATCAACATAACCTCAAGAATTAGTAACTTAACTTGTTCCGATAAACACAACCTTAAAATTGGTAAGAACTTCGTGTAGATAATGTGATAAAATAATAAAAAAGAATAACAACACGAACTAGAAAAATAGAGAGCAAGAAAAATAAAAAAGACAATAGATAAGAGCCTTCTTATTCTTCCAATTATTCAAATATACAAGTTTTTCAAGTGTATCCAATACAAACTCTTATGTCTCTATTTAATATTATACATAGGCATATGAAAGGTTGTCATAAATATTACACTAACCATGAAGGTTATGGAGCAGGTTAAAGGGTGTAAGAGTTAATCTCCATAATGGTGTACGGAATAGTGGATGAGTAAATTCTTGGAGTAGTGGATATCTACAATAACTATAATATTTTATAACAAAATTTTCCTTATCCTCCATGCATATCATTATAACTTGTTGGAGTAGACCCAATATGTCTATTGAAATCTCCTCTAAGAATAACTTCTCAGTGTGCTGCAGTATTTCTCCCACTATACCTTGTTCAAATCATCCTTAAATGCATCTAATCCTCTCCGATCAAGTCTACTTGCAATGCGTAGACAGAAATAATGCCAATGTGAACCCTCCTATGGTTAATATAATTGATATACTCATGTCGTTGACTCTAACCTCTCTACCACTTGGTCATTTAACTTGTTGTCTACTAAGATTCCTACTTTATTTCTATTTCTCACGTCTCCTGAATAGTGAATACCACAACTTATACCCCTCTAAAAAGAATAGAAATTACATCAAATTTTAGAATTAAAATAAGAAAATACGGTAGAAATTATAAAATTTTGACCTATAAATATGAGTTTCCGCTAATTTTATTTATATAATTCTCGTCAAATCTCGACGATAGAGTTTAATTAAAAAACTTTAGAAAGACTAAAATTGTTAATTATTGACAAAGTCAAAAGATCAAATTTGTTCAATGCATAATTAGTGTGCTATTTTGAGCCTGCATAAGGGATCATTTTTATCATTTTCTTTGAAAGGAAAGTTCTAATTTTTTTTTGCTCTTATAACCCTAGCACTCGTGCTGTTTTTTTGTTTGAGACATAAACTCAAACCAAGGGGTAACAAAATATGTATACAAGGTTTTGGGGTCCAATTACCCAATTAGAATAATTGATTCTTCTCTGCTTAGTCTTTATGGTTTTGTTTGAATTGCTTTTTGAGTAAAATCAAATATAATTTATATCTTTCGATTTAGTTTGGGTTTACAGTTTCTAAAAGTCGAATGGTTTTTTTCAATTTCTTTACTATACTTCAAAAAAAAAAAATTCCACCCCATTCCAATTTATAATATGTTATTCACCTTAAATTGTGGTGGATATAATTTTTTTTTAATTATAGAAAAGTATCTTAAGATCAATAAAGTTTACTCAAGTGAATAAGAACATAAAAACATATAGCTAAATTTCTAAGTTACTTTTTTAAAATAAATGAGTTTGGATTCATGATTTTCTTTTTAAAAATGAACGTAAAATGTAAAGTTCATTAGCCTATATAAATAATTTATTTATCAAAAAGAATATAAAATATTTATAATTCCTTATAAAAATAACTTATTTCCTTTTAAATTGATTGATATAATTTGACTTAGTACAGAGTTTAAAAAATAAAGAGTGTATTTAAACTTTTTAGTCACAAATAAAAAATATGTCAATTGTACTATAATGTCTTTTAAACTTATGGTCTGAATTGTCATTTGAAAATTTGAAATAAAAGAGTTACTACAGCAAAAAAGATTTTTTTTACCCCTCCCTTGGTCACTCAAACTCAATTCTAGGTTGGAAATGAGGGATGTTTACCATCCGAGCAACTCTCTCTTATTAATTGAGTAGTGACTTGTTCCGCAGTTTCCTAAACATCATGTTGTAGTGGCCAATTCAAAGATGCTGGGATATCATGAACCATCTCAAGAAAGGCTCCTTGATCATGAATTCTTTCTCTTTTCATCCTTCAATTTTGTCTCAAGGTTCTCTCAAGTTTAGGATCAAATAGAATCAGAGATTGACTTGACCTTGAGTTTGGGGCATACACCGGTATGTGCCCTATAAATAGTAGAAAAGTAAAATTAGCACACAAAATCAATAGTTCGACAAACACAATCAATCAACTATGTACATGTACAATTGTCTGGGCCTACTGTTTTTTTGTGATAACTATTTTTTTATTTAATTTTCTCATTAAGGTAGAGTTTCAGCTTAACGGGGACAGAATCTTACATAGGAGGTTGTGGAGAACATGAATTAGAATAGTAAATTAGGAGATAATAAAATGTTACATTAGCCACTCAACTTTCATACTCCTCGCTGATGAATTTTCTTTAGGTAATGCTCTCTTAAATTCTAGGGTCCTAAATCTTTTATCTTTTGTTCCATGACTTAAATAAAAGTTTTCATAGAAATCACGAAGTACATTAAGATTACATGTGTTTGACACTTATTAAGACGTCCTGCTTTAGGATTCTAATCTTTGTAAAATACTAGACTTACATAAAAATATGTCTCACCACTAAACTAAATTGAATCAATATAGGAATACTCGATCCATTTGTTTAATTATAATTTTATGTTCATCTTCTTCTTCACATGTTTTATTGTGTGTGTTTGTTTGTTTTTATTGAATTTTTATTGAAAATTGTTGTTATCATCAATAATATTTTTTGTTTTCACATTGTTACATTACTCTATAAATATGCTCAATTTTTTATGAATTTTAATTAAAAGACGTTACTCAAACTATTGTTTTATTAGTCTCATGATGTCAATAAGAAT
>NC_061119.1:86428535-86429041 GCF_002878395.1 Capsicum annuum | reverse complement strand
CAATTTGGGCTAGGATTGTAATAAATTGGATAAAATTAGGCTAAAATTATTACAAATTGGCAAAATCAGGCTAGAAAATAAACAAATTAGACAAAATTAAATCAATTAAGGTTGCGGATTAATAAAATAAAAATAATAGTAAAATAAATAATATAATTATTCTCATATTAGTTATGAATAAATTGTGTAAATAAAAATACGACACATAATATATTACTTTAAATCAACGATAACAATAATTATGAATACAAAATTATAAATCAAATAAACTAACCTCTGATTTCAAATATCTCTCAAACAATTGAAACTTTGATTTTAGGTCTTCTCCTTGTCTTCTTAGAGAAAATTTAATTTTGGTTTTGATTTTTTGATTTTTCAGATCGATTTTGATTTTTAATTTTAGAAATTCAATTAAAACGGTTCAGTTTTTTATTTTTCAAAAAAAAATTGGTCGAACCAAAATTATATAAATAATATATATATTTTACTATATATATAAATTTTAT
>NC_061119.1:86415012-86428435 GCF_002878395.1 Capsicum annuum | reverse complement strand
ATATTATATTCAGTATAAATAATGTTTTCCGTTATTTCATTTTATTTCATTCATGTTGAGTTATTTATATTTGAAAGTAACAAATAGGTTTAAAAAAATTTATTTAAAAAAAAAATCATCAATTTTAAATGCAGACAAAGAAGGGCTCACTACTTTAATCTTCAAAATCAAAATAAAATTCGAAATAACTAAACCAGATTTATAGAAATCGAATTTATTTTGGTTTGATTACGATTGTCATTTTCGTCAACCCAAAAATCAAAAATCGAACCGATATTAAATAAATAAATCGAACAAACAGAATGCCCACCCATAATCTCATCATATATTTTATTCTGAAATTACCTAATACTTTCAACTCAATATAAAATAAAATATTTTTTATTTTATTTTGTGATTATTATACCTTATACCTTAATATCTTTAGTATCTTTTGTTTGATTATACGTGTCCACCGATTTAATGTCTAATTTCTTTTTATTTATTTTTTTATTCTTCAAGTTTATACTTTTCTTATTTAAAATTTTCAAGTCATAAAAATCCTACCTAAATATCCAAGAAATAATTTTAGCTAAATATGTAGCAACACAATCCCACAATAATTTCCCAAGTAATAATTTCACAGGTAAATCCCCAAGAATAAATCCCTAGCAAAATTCGCAACACAAAATCGTCAAATAATTTTCCAAGTAATAAAATTCATTACATAAATTTTCATCAAAATATCTCTACATAAATCCGTAGGATAAATTACCTGGGGATTTTCCTAGGAATTTAAAAAATATATATATATTTTCATATACCTGCGGATTTACCTAGAGATAAAATACAAGCCGATACATTTCCCCAGGTAATGTCGCAAGTAATAATTTCGCAGGTAAATTCTCAAAAATAAATTCGTAGCAAATTTTGCAGGACAAAATCCCCAAATAATTTTTCAGGTAATAAAATCCATTACATAAATTTCTATCAAAATATCTCTATGTAAATTCGTAGGATAAATTACCTGAGAATTTTCTAATGAATTTAAAATATATATATATACATATATATTTGTCCATTTACTTAAGGATTTACCTAGAGATAAAATATTCACCGATACATTTCCCCAGGTGATGTCGCAAGTAATGATTTCGTAGATAAATCCCCAGCAAAATTCGCAGCACACAATCCCCAAATAATTTCTCAGGTAATAAAATCCATTACATAAATTTTCACCAAAATATCTCTAAGTAAATTCGTAGGATAAATTACCTGGAGATTTTTCTATAGATTTAAAATATATATATATATTTATCCATATAACTGAGGATTTTTCTAGAGATAAAATACCCGCCGATATATTTCTCCAGGTAATGTCGCAAGTAATAATGTCGCAGGTAAATCCCTAAGAATAAATTCCCAGCAAAATTCACAGCACAAAATTCCCAAATAATTTTCTAGGTAATAAAATCCATTACATGAATTTCCACCAAAATATCTCTAAGTAAATCCGTAGGATAAATTACCTGGGGATTTTTCTACGAATTTAAAAAATATATATATTTTTCCATATACCTGCGGATTTACCTAGAGATAAAATACATGCCGATATATTTCCCCAGATAATGTCACAAGTACAAAATTTGCGCAATATGGCACCAAATTTACCTGCGGAGTTTTTTGCAAATATATAGTTCGCAGGTAATATATTTTAATGTTAAGGAATTTAATATTTTCGTAGGTATATCCGCATGTATTTCCTGCGATATTATTCCCTAGGTAAAATTCTCATGTAATTTATAGTTTTCTAGTAGTGTCTTCTTCTTCACTTGCTTTTTCGGTATGTTTGTCTTTGTATTTCTAGAATTTTTATTGAAAATTATTGTTATCATCAATAATATTTTCTTTTTCCACATTATTACTTTACTCTTTCAATAGGTTCAATTCTTTATGAATTTTAACTCAAAAATGTTACTCAAACTATCGTGTTATTAGTCTCATAGTGTCAATAAAAATATAGCGTTAATTGCTATTTCAAAATAATTTAATTTTTATGTATAGAATTTTATTGATTGACATGAGGCACACGTGCAAAGCATGTATACAAAATAGTAGTTACTAAAAGAACAACCGATGCATTAAAGCTCCCCAAAATGCAAGGTCCGTAGAAAAGTGAGACCACAATGGTCTATTGTACGCAACCTTATCCTGCAAGGCTTCTTTATCTAATGTTTAAAGCATTCTTTGAAAATATAAAAGCATATGTCTACGCAAGGGCAGATTTGCGGCCCATGTTGAGCACATAATCTTGTAGTCTTTACAAAGACCATTATCATCCTTCCTAATGATCAAATAATTTATTCGAGTTTTAGAGTTTGTTTTGATTGGCTAATTTTAAGTGCTTTCAAGTCAAAATAGTTTTAAAGCATTTTTTGTAGTATTTGGATAAAAAAAAAAATATTTTGCGTACTTATTTTTAAGCTAAAACTTATAAGTTAGAACCCCTAACTTATGGCTTTTGACTTGTAAGCTCATCAAAACAACCTCTTAGCCCCCATACTATGAAAGGCTACCAAATGCTCCTCTTTCTTTAAGAATCATAAAATAGCTACCAACAAACCAAATGCTCTAGAGAAATTCAAAAATGACAATCCTCTTTATCCTCCATGTATATCATTATAACTTGTTAGAGTAGACCCGATATGTCTATTGAAATCTCCTCTAAGAATAACTTCTCAATGTGCAGTATTCCTCCCACTATACCTCGTTCAAATCATCCTAAACCACATATAATACTCTCCGTCCAAATCTGCTTGTGATGCATAGACAATAATAATGTCAACGTGAACCCTCCAATGGTTAACTTAATTTTCATACTCATGTTGTTGAATCTAACCTCCCTACCACTTGGTTATTTAACTTTTTATCTACTAAGATTCCTATTTTATTTTTATTTCTCTCTCCTCCTGAATAGTGAATACCACAACTTATACCCCTCCAAAAACAATAGAAATTACATCAAATTCTAGAATCAGAATAAGAAAATATAGTAGAAATTACAAAATTTTGACCACTAAATATGAGTTTTCGCTAATTTTCTTTATATAATTCTCATTATATCTTGCCTACAGAGTTCAATTAAAAAACTTTAGAAAGACTAAAATTGTTGATTATTGACAAACTCAAAAGATCAAATTTGTTCAATGCATAATTAGTGTGCTATTATAAACCAACATAAGGGATCATTTTTTTCATTTCTTTAAAACGAATGGTCTAATTTTTTTGCTCTTATAACCCAAGCACTCGTCTTGTTTTTTAGAGACATAAACTCAAACCAAGGGGCAACAAAATATGAATACAAAACTTCGGGGTCCAATTACCCCATTAGAATAACCGATTCTTCTCTGCTTAGTATTTATGGTTTTGTTTGAATTGATTTTTTAGTAAAATCAAATATAATTTATATATTTCGATTTGGTTTGGGTTAAAGGTTTCTAAAAGTCGAATGATTTTTTATCATTTCTTTACTACATTTAAAAAAAAAAAGAATTTCCACCCCATTCCAATTTATAATATGTTATTCACCTTTAATTGTGGTGGCTATAGTTTTTCTTGAATTGTAGAAAAAGTATCTTAAGATCAATAAAGTTTACTCAAGTGAATAAGAACATGATTATATAGCTAAATTTCTTAGTTATTTTCTTAAAATAAATGAGTTTGGATTCATGATTTTCTTTTTTAAAATGAGCGTAAAATATAAAGTTCATTAGCCTATATAAATAATTTATTTATCAAAAGAATATAAAATATTTATAATTTTGTATAAAAATAACTTATTTCATTTTAAATTGATTGACATATTTTGACTTGGCACGGAGTTTAAAAATTAAAGAATGTCTTTGAACCTTTGAATCTTATATTAAAGGTATGTCAAATGTACTATAATATCTTTAAAACTTATGGTCTAAAATGTCGTTTGAAAAGTTGAAATAAAAGAGTTGTTACAATAAAAAAGAATTTTTTTTACATCTCCCTTGGTAACTCAAACTCAATTCAAGGTTGGAAATAAGGGATTCTTATCGTCCGAGCAACTCCTGCTTATTAACAAAGTAGTGACTTGTTTCGCAGTTTCCTGAACATCATGTTGTAGTGGCTAATTCAAAGTTGTTGGGTCGTCATGAAATACCTCAATCAAGGCTCCCTGATCATTAACTCTTTCTCTCTCATCCTTTGATTTTGTCTCAGGGTTCTCTTAAGTTTAGGATCGAATAGAATCACTCCATTACTTTATCCTTAGTATAGGGCATATACCGGTATGTGCCCTATAAATAGTAGAAAAGTAAAATCAGCAAACAAAATCAATAGTCCGACAAATACAATCAATCAACTGTGTACATGTACAATTTCCTGGCCCTATTATTTTTTGTGATAATTAATTTTTTTGGTTTACTTTTCTCATGAAGGTAGAGTTTCAGGTTAACGAGGACAAGATCTTAAATAGGAGGTTGTGGAGAACATGAATTAGAGTAGTAAATTTGTAGATAATAAAGTGTTATGTTAGCCACTCAACCTTCATACTCCTCACGGATGAACTTTCTTTAGGTAATGTTCTCTTAAATTATAGGGTTCTAATTTTTTCATCCTTTCTTTCATGACTTCAATAAAAGTTTTCATAGAAATTACGAAGTACATTAAGATTACGAGTGTTTGACATTTTTTAAGACGTCTTTGTTTAGACTTATAATCCTTGTAAAATACTACTTACAGAAAAATATGCCTCAACACTAAACTAAATTGAATCAATAAAGGAATCCTCGATCCATTTGTTTTATTATAATTTTATGTTCATCTTCTTCTTCACTTTCTTTTTGGGTATGTGTGTGCTTGTTTTTCTAAAATTTTTATTGAAAATTGTTGTAATCATCAATAATATTTTCTGTTTTCACACTATTACTTTACTCTTTAAATATGTTCAATTTTTGTATGAATTTTAACTCAAATATGTTACTCAAACTATCTTGATATTAGTCTCATGGTGTCAATAAGAATATAGCCTTAATTGCTATTTTAAAATAATTTAATTTTTATGTATTGAATTTTATTGACTGAAATGAGGCACACGTGTAAAGCATGTATACTGAACTAGTAGTTACTAAAAGAACAACTGATGCATTAAAGCTCCCACTAAACGTAAGGTCCATGGAAAAGTGGGACCACAATGGTCTATTGTATGCAACATTATCCTGCAAGTCTTATTTATCTAATATTTAAAACATTCTTTGAAAATATAAAAGCATATGTCTACGCAAAGGTAGATTCACAGCCCATTTTGTGCGCATAATCTTGTAGTCTTTACAAAGACCTTTATCATCCTTCCTAATGAGCAAATAATTTATTTGAGTTTTAGAGTTTGTATGGATTGACTGATTTTAAGTGCTTTCAAGTCAAAGTAGTTTTAATATTTTTTTATGGAGTTCAAATAAAATAAAAAATATATATTTAAGCACTTATTTTAAAACCAAAACTTATAAGTTAGAACTCCTAATTTATGGATTTTGACTTATAAGCATCCAAACAACCTCTTAGCCACCATAGTATGAAAGGTTACTAAATGCTCCTCTTTCTTTAAGAATCTTAAAATAACTAGCAACAAACCAAAAGCTCTAGAGAAATTCAAAAATGAGAATTCTCCTTATCATCCATGAATATGATTATAACTTGTTGGATTAGACCCGATATGTCTATTGAAATCTCCTCTAAGAATAACTTCTCAATTTGCAGTATTCCTTCCACTATACCTCGTTCCAATCATCCTAAAACACATTTAATCCTCTCTATTCAAGTCAGCTTGGGATGCATAGACAATAATAATGTCAAACGTGAACCCTCCAACGGTTAACTTAATTATCATACTCATGTCGTTGACTCTAACCTCCCTACCACTTGGTCATTTAACTTATCATCTACTAAGATTCCTACTCATATCTATTTCTCGCGCCTCCTGAATCATCAGTAACACAACTTATACCCCTCCCAAAACAATAGAAATTACATCAAATTCTAGAATCAGAATAAGAAAGTATAGTAGAAATTACAAAACTTTGACCCATAAATATGAGTTTTGTGTTAATTTTCTATACATAATTCTCATAAAATCTCACCGACAGAGTTCAATTAAAAAACTTTAGAAAGACCAAAATTGTTAATTATTGACAAACTCAAAAGATCAAATTTGTTCAATGCATAATTAGTGTGCTATTTTAAACCTGTATAAGGGATTATTTTTGTCATTTTCTTTGAAAGGAATGATCTAATTTTTTTCCTCTTATAACTCAAGCACTCGTATTGTTTTTTGTAGACATAAACTCAAATCAAGAGCTAACAAAACATGAATATGTCACGACCTAATCAAGGCCTGGCTGTGATAGGCATATCAAGTCCTGTATAGACTGGAGATCACCCTCTTCATCTAGCCTAACCAACACAACAACTACAAGTGTTGAATGAACTCCGAACATATAACAAGATAGCGTAGAATAAAACTAAAAACAATTCATGATAATTTTTTACCAACCACTGGCAATTGGATA
Organism: Capsicum annuum; assembly: GCF_002878395.1. Classification (NCBI taxonomy): domain Eukaryota; kingdom Viridiplantae; phylum Streptophyta; class Magnoliopsida; order Solanales; family Solanaceae; genus Capsicum; species Capsicum annuum. The sequence continues at coordinate 86,421,863 of NC_061119.1, read as the reverse complement.
ATCGTCCATCATTAAATAACCATCTAAACCACCCAAGTCCATAGTTATCCAACAAAGCCTCTACAAAACCGAAATCAATAAAATATCGGGACATGCTCCCGACAGTAGCCAAAATAAAATCTAAGAAAGGTCTAAGACATATAGAATAAAGACCATGAAATGTAGCCTTACGAAGTATGAAAGCTCACCACTTCAATGTCAACTCATGAACTAACTCGAGCATAATCAAGGTGACTTAACCACTAATGTATACAATATGGGGGACTCAAACCTCTCATTCATATATTCAGGTCCGGGGACTCAAATATCCCGATCACACAGACACCTGCACCGGCTGGTGTAGTTTCCTGTGTTAGTCCTTCGGACTCTACTTTCATAATTCGGCTACATATCCCGCTTTAAATCCCAATTTAAAACATTCATTACACATACACAACCATTTATCCAATTACTTACCAAAGGCATCCCATTGGTATCGTCATACCAACCCCACTTGCAAGCGCACAACATGCCATAACCATTATTAATCATCTTGGGACTCGAACCCATCGTGTAAACAAGACATCAATTCAATTCAACATTTTAGGTACTTGAATTCATTTGGTATTTCAAATCAATAACAAGGCCTTCATAAAATCATTTACCAATCATCCACATTCTTAGGCCAATGCCTTAGTTCAAAACACAATTCAATCATGTGGCAAGATCATTCTCATTGATAATTTCACAAATAGGTTGAGGGCATACCATTATCGAAGCCAAAACCCAACAAATTTAAAATTAAACATGACTCATTTGTTAAATCACAATTCCCATGTACCCACATGTGCAAAACCATTATCAAAGTATGTGAAATCATAATTTAACCAAAAGGAAATAATACTCAATATTATACATTCAAACCCTCAACCAGGGTTTTCAAAACTACCATTAACGACTTATGAACAATGCTCTAAACATATGATTTTAGTGAACTAACAATGAGGGAAGATTCACATGCCTGAGTTATGAAGATTCACGGAGAGAATTTGATCTTTAAGCCCTTAGATGACCACTTTAAAAAAACCCTAGCTCAATCTTTCTTGAAAGAGAGTTTAGAGAGGGTTTGATCTCGTAAAGTGTGTAATAGATGACCAAAAGGTGTTTTAAGTTGTGGAGTCTTAAGGGCTTGAGGTGGGAAATATCTAGAATACCTTAGCATAAAAGCTGTAAAAAGTCCACAGGTGGCCATGAGTCAAGCCGTTGAATCGTCAACATAACATACGACTCGTACCATTGAGTCATCACCAAGATAGAAAATTGGACACCACACACAGTCCAACTTACGACTTCTTAGTCCCAGTCGTCACTAGACCGAGGACTGAGTTTCCCCTTCTTCCCAAACCGCATTATTACCTTCATAGGAGACACCTTTAAGAGCACCCAATATCCAACCTCAAATTCTAAGTCTCTTTGCCTCACGTCTGCATAGGACTTTTGGCGACTTTGGGTGGTGTTTAGCCTATACCGAATCACCTTTACCTTCCCCATAGCTTGATGAACGAAATTCAGGCCAAACATCTCCGCTTCACCAACCTCGAACCATCCAATAGGAGATTGATACCTCCTACCATATAATGCCTCAAACGGTGACATACCAATGCTATAATGGTAACTATTGTTATTGGAAAATTCAATGAGAGGCAAGTGGTCGAACCAACTACCACCAAAGTGAATTACACAGGCTCGCAGTATATCTTCCAGAGTCTGAATATTTCTCTCTTCTTGCCCATTCGACTGCGGGTGGAAACCAGTACTAAGGCTCACTTTAGTCCCTAGACCATACTGAAAAGAGCGCCAGAATTATGATGAAATCTAAGTACCATGATCTGAGATAATCGATACAGGACCACCATGCAATTGTACAACTTCTTAAAGGAATAATTTTACATAATCCTCAGCAGGAACATTAGTTCTCACCGGCAAGAAGTGAGCAAACCTAGTCATCCTATCCACGATGACCCAAATAGAGTCATACTAATTCCGCAACTATGGAAGACCAATAACAAAATCTATATTAACAACCTCTCATTTCCCCATCGGTAGTTTAATCTCTTAGATTAGCCCATCGGGACTCATGTGCTTCACATTCACTTGCTGACACCATACACTTAGCTATAAAATTGGCTATGTCTCGCTTCATATTATTCCACCAATACATATCCTTGAAATGATGATACATCTTTGTTGAACCGGGATGAACCATATACTGCGGTTCATGGGCCTCGGCTGAAATCCTACCTCGCAACTTATCAACATCGGGAATACACAACCTCCCTTGGTTCCTCAAGATACCATCACCACAAATCTCAAAGGCCATTACCTTCTGCTTACCCACATCATCCTTAATTTCATTAAGAGAGGGTCTAATATATGTTTCTCTTTTATTTTTGAACCAAAAGATGATTGAGCCACCTATTGCACAAACAGACTACCATCTTCAGAGTCTAAGAGATGAACTCCAAGGTTAGCCAAATAGTGAATATCCTTCACCAATTCCCTCTTATCCTTATCCACATGAGATAGACTCCCCATGGATGCTAAGAGCATTAGCAACTATGTTAGCTTTACCTGGATGGTAGTGAAGACTCATATCATAATCCTTCAGTAACTTAAGCCACCTTCTTTACCTGAGTTAAGCTCTTTTTGAATGAACACATAATGCAGGATCTTATGATCAGAAAAGATATCAACATACACCCCATACAAATAATGACACTAAATTTTCAACGCAAATACCACGGCTAACAACTCCAAGTCGTGAGTTAGATAATTTTTCTCATGAACCTTCAATTGCCTAGAAGCATAAGCAACCACCTGGCCATGCTACATCAACACATACCTCAAACCAGCCCGAGACGTATCACAATATATGACAAAACCCTTGGTGCCTTCAGGCAGAGTCAAGATCAAAGATGAAGTCAACTGATCTTTCAGCTTCTCAAAACTACCCTCGCAAGTATCAGACCATAAGAACTTTACCTTCTTCTAAGTCAACTTAGTCAATGAAGTAGCATTAGAAGAAAAACTTTTCACGAACCTCCTATAATAACAAGCTAAACCCAAGAAGCCTTGAATATCAGTTGGAGTCGTGAGTCTAGGACACTTCTTAACCACAATAACTTTTTAAGGATCCACTATGATTCCTTCACTAGACATAATATAACCTAGAATGGGAACAACATCTAACCGTAATTCACGTTGAGAGAGCTTAGCATGCAACTGCTGATCTTTCAAGGTCTACAATATAATATGGTGGTGATCAATATAATCCTCCTCACTTTAGGGGTACACCATAATATCATCAATAAAGACAATCATGAACAAATTCAGGAACTGACAAAATGCCCTATTCAACAAATCCATAAATACCATCGGAGCATTAGTCAAACCAAAAGAATGACCAAGAACTCAAATGCCCATATCAGGTATGAAAAGTTGTCTTAGGGATATCCACCTCCCTGATCTTTAAATGATGATACCCGAAATAAAGATCAATCTTAGAAATGAATTTGGTACCTTAAAGCTGATAAAAGAGATCATCAATTCTCGGAAGAGGGTACTTATTCTTTACCGTCACCTTATTCAGCTGTCGGTACTCAATACACATCTGAATGGAACTATTTTTCTTAACTCAATACACATCTGAATGGAACCATTTTTCTTACACATGAATAATATCGGTACATCCCACAAAGACACACTAGGACGGATGGAAACCTTTGTCTAAAATATCCTTTAGTTGCTCCTTAAGCTTCTTCAACTTAGCTGACGCCATTCTATACGGGGAATAAAAATAGGACGAGTGTCCTAAATAAGATCAATACCAAAATAAATATCTCGATCGGGAGGAGTATCTAGAAGTTCGTCAGGGAAGACCTCGAGAAATTCATTCACCATAGATAGAATGTAAAGAAGGACCCTCCAAGTTAGAATCTTTAACCCAGACCAGATGATAAAGACACCCCTTGGAGATTAATCTCCGAGCTCTAAGATATGTTATCAACCTCTTCTTAGCATCTAGGGAACCATCTTCTCACCCAATAACTGGCTTATTAGGGAATTTAAAGATGACTTTATGAGTTCGACAGCCTAAAGAAGCATAGCATGAGTGCAGTCAATCCATCCCTAATATGACATCAAAATCAACCATGTCTAATTCAAATAGATCCACCAAAGCCTCCTAACTACTAACAGATACCACATAATTAATTAGACTCTTCTAGTAACCATAGAGTCACCCACTAGGATAGACATAAAAAAAGGGTCTGAAATAAACTCGGGACCAAAACCAAAATTCACAGCTACAAATGGGGTCACATAAGAAAGAGTAAACCCTAGATCAAGTAAACAATACATATCACGGGAAAGTGAGGGTGAGACTCAACCCATTCTTATCTCAGTATTTTTCAGTAATTCTAATACCTACTTATGCCTTATGTTTTAGTTCCATGATCATAGTTCATATTCATGTATATAATAGAGAATCACGTGCTTTTCCAGTTCTAAAATAAGGAGTTCTAGTTTATTCAGTAGTCGGAATCACATTCCATATGTTATAAACTTCAAATTGAGGTCATGCAGCTCATGACTCATGTACTCACACTTTATAGTGTGCTCAGTTTCCATAATTCATGACACACTCTTTATGATTGATGAGATTTAGCTTATAGTCATGTATGCCCTAATTCAGATCACTTTGATGAATCCCTGATATTGATTTGCTATTCCTTCGGCCGCAATTAAGTGTCAAGTCTCGTATAATATTCTCCCATGCTTCAAGATCTTATGTTCTAACCTTTTAGTGACTCCTTCTTATGTGATGATAGTGGTGATGAGTAAATGTTACTTGTTAACGGAAGATCATAGTATTCTTATTTTAGATAAGGCTATAAGTGTGAAGTAAGATCTGGAGCCAAGTCTTTGATATATATAATGGTTAGTAGAAATTTATGTGTGTATGTTCTTAGGGTAGCGCATGGGAGTTGTATTGATAGTGGATTATAAAATATGTGAAGTATGTCCTTATGGGTGTTTGCCTTAGAGTTCATAGGTGGTTATAAAAATAGGCTTGAATGACATGTTGAGATTTAAGTGGAGGAACGCAATATACGCTAGTGAATCAATAGTAAGAGATCAGAGTTAGTCATTGAAGTGGTAAGGCACGATATGCTTAGGTTGTGATCTCTAATATATATATATATATATATATATATATATATATATATATAAGATTGAATCATATGGTTTAGACTAGTATAATGGTATGGCATATTGTATTTTGTGATTTAAAGTTAGGCTTGATCATGGTGAGAGGACTTATGTTACTTTAGGCATTAGTAGAAAGATTTATCAACACCCATATAAGAATTCTAAGTTGAATCAAATGAGTATGGTATTTAAAGGGAAAATATAGTTAAGGGAGTATTCGAGAAATGCGCTAAGCTTGAAAGTAAGAAGTTTCATTGCCTAAGGCCTGGTAATTCTATCCTAGTTTATGAGCTATATGTCTATATTACATGCTATAGAGTAGTGTCACTATTGTGATTCCTTAGTTGGGTGTCTTGTGTAACTTATGCCCAAGATTCTTTGCTCCCGAATGCTACTAGAACTTCTTTAGAAAGAGTGTTGAAGAGATACTCCAGTTAAGTATAAGTGCCTAGTATAATTCATTCTGTATAGCCAGTAATTCAGTCTAATAGTTAGGCAGACAAGTTATGGTGGTTTTCCACCTTTTCACCCAGTCCTACTATCTGAAGTCTCAGGCGTATGACCATCCCAAGAAATAATCTATTCTATCCATAAAATTGCAAATTCAGTTCAATCCAAACATCATGTTTCAGATTCAGCTATTTAGTCATAACTCAGTTCATAAGAGTTTAGAGCATAATCTCAAATACTTCCAAGTATTTTAGCTCAGGCAGTATAATACCCTGGTACGATCTAAGTCTTGCTGCCTTATGATTTATACTTGCATAAGTTATCACTTCTCAATTCAATGTGCATGATTGGATCATGAACACTCCAAGGATATCCTAAACTCTCAGCATGAATAAGCTTCTTGAAGCAAGTAAAGTCAAGTCAGCTCAGAATTCAGTTTCATGATAGAAGTTTAAATGTTTTAGATTAGATATATCCTTTCTTAGAGGACACATTATGTTCGCGTTATTCCATACCCTTAAGACTTCCACATTCCTACCCATCATTCGGGGATGAATGATCTCAAGGGGGAGATAATATAAAACCCTGCATTTTTGAACTAGAAATCAAATCATCGTTGTAACACCCCGCAAGAATCCTCTACATGTTAGCTCCTAGTAGTATGCTCATAGAATTGAAAAGAGTAGAAAACTTTTTCTAAATGTAAAAAGGGACTTAGAATTATTTTGAGTTTCCAAACTTCAGGGATTTTATTTTCGACCTTCCTAACCTTTATTTCTTGATTTTTTTGTTGATATACGATGGGGCAAGTCAATAGTACGTCTTGGCCACATTCCGAGCACATCTTGGGCGCATTTCAGTGGCATAACTCACTGGTTTGAAATGCTCCCGCATTTCAGGTGCATTTCAGGCCCTAATTTTAGGGTCAACTTCCAACAATCATAACTTTCTGTATATAATGAACTGGGAGAGATACAATATATCAAATAAAATCACTTTGAGTCCTCTTTCTAATGAAATTGGTTTCATCCAAATCCAACATCTAAGTAAGAAGTTATATCCAATTTACTTCAGCCTATCATCTTGTCAACTGAGGGACAACAACGACCTTGTTTGTTTCCTTAGGGGTATTTTAGTCCTTTCACCCACCC
>NC_061119.1:86396674-86412012 GCF_002878395.1 Capsicum annuum | reverse complement strand
TATTTCATTTTAAATTGATTGACATATTTTGACTTAGTATGGAGTTTAAAAAATAAAGAATGCTTTGAACCTTTTAGTCTTAAATTAAAGATATGTGAAATGTAATATAACGTATTTTCAATTTATGGTCTAAAATGTCGTTTGAAAAGTTGAAACTAAAGAGTTGTTACAACAAAAAAGAACTATTTTTTTACCCCTCACTTGGTAACTCAAACTCAATTCAATGTTGGAAAAGGGGGATTTTACCGTTCTAGTAACTCCCTTTTATTAACTGAGTCGTGACTTGTTCCACAGTTTCCTAAACATCATGTTGTAGTGGACGATTCAATGTTGTTGGGTCATCATGAACCACCTTGAGCAAGGCTCCTTGATCATGAACTCTTTCACTCTCTATCCTTCGATTTTGTCTGAGGGTTCTCTCAAGTTTCGGATTGTAATACCTCGTATTTCCCTAGCCTAGATTAACCCTCAGTACATGAGTTATCCCAAATAAAATTTTTGGAATACTAAGTAATTTTAAGATTAGAGACTGGTATTGCGTAGGAAATTCAATTAGCTTCCCAACGATATAAAATTTGCCTAAATTCGACAAATAAGTAAGAAGTTAAGGAGATTTTAAGTTTCAGTCATTAAACATCATCATTCAGGCCAGTAGCGTGTCGCGGAGTGTGCCTATAGTAATTGTCAATTTAAAGTATTGCTCCACGATATTGACGTGTCGCGCCATAGACCCAGTTCAGAATTGACAATTTCCAGTGTACCAATACGATTCCACCGCATCGCGGTGCACTTCCAGTTCACAAACAAAGTGGCAATGCGATACCACCGCGTTGCGCCACCATGTAATTTTCTAGTTGTCATTTTCCAATGACACGGCGCGACAGTGCTACGTTGTGCCAGGGGTCCAGATAGGGAAAATTTATGAAAAATTAAAGTTGTACCCAGGGTTAAAACAATCTTTTCTCATGATTTTACTCCGCCCAAATGTGGGATTTTAAGCCCTAAAAATGTGTAAAACCCTTCATTATTGACTTTCCCCCAAAATCAAAAGGTATTTCTCTCTCAAGAAAAGAAATCATAGCTCTCAAGAATCAAGGTCAATCCAAAGAATCTCTCTAAGAACTCCAAAAATCTCATGAATTAAGGTATGTTAGATGTTCATCAATAAATCATTACCTTCCATGGAGCCCAAGAATCCTTTTTCAAAATACAAGATTTATGATTTATGGTTTCCATGTTTGAATTAGATTGAATTCATGTTCATGATGTTGTTTGAGTTTTAATCCATGATTTAGATTACAAGTTCCAAGAATTGATTCTAATATGTGTTGAATTCATGATATTCATGATAAACCCTCCAATTTGCAAGTTGATGGTTGTAACCATGTTAAATCTAAGTGTTTATGATTTAATGGACCAAGTATGCTTCTTATGTGTTTGATAAATTATCTATGAGAATGAAATAATGCCATTATAGCATGGTAACATGTATTCCTCATCCATGTATATGTTAATGCATTACAAGTGTTTGATGAAATGTCTTTGTGAATGAATTATGCCCAAGTGAACATTGTTATGTTATTCAAGATTATGCTTTGCTTTGCTTTTCATGCTATTGAGTCCCAACAATCTAGTTGTTACTTAGAGCCGGTGTCAGTTACAGAATAGTATTAGTCATGCTATGATCTGTAGTACTCTCAGTCCATTACAGAACTCAGTAGAATTTAGTCAGTTACAGAACTTAGGAAAACTTAGTAATTTCAATATCAGTTCAATCTAGTTCAGTATACTCAGTCTAGTGTCTTTCAGTTGGGAGTAGGAACTAGCACCGAGCAAGTATGGAGGTGACGACTTCTCCCGTCAGACTGGCAGATTCATTAGTAGCAGTCTCACACTACAGAACTATGTAGCGAGCGTAGGATGTGAGGAGTCACCCGTCGGATTAAGGCTTGGCTACCTCCTAGGGGTCACCCGTTAGGTTAGTCTTGACTTTCCGTTTAGGGTCACCCGTTAGATAGGCTTGACTACAATAGTTGTCTTTATCTGTGGCACGATACTGACACTCTTCTAATTAGGGTTATAGGTTGGACCCCACTCAGCTTACTCGGGCATATTGGTTAAGTGAGAACTTCCATAGTTTCAGTTTTAGTCTTAGTCTTTAGAATAGAATCCAGTTCAGTTCTACAGAATTAGGACTATCAGATACAGTCACTTAGTTATCAGTAATTCAAATTATCAGTGATCTTAGATTATCAGTATATTGAGTTATCAGTTATCAAATTTAGTTCCAGTATACTTAGTTACAGTATGCACTGTATGTTCAGTAGTTATAGATCCTCCATGTATGCTAATCCAGCTCCTGCATATCATTCAGTTAGTTATTGTTTATACATATAAACCCATGCATTCAGTCTTAGCTCATTTAGCATACTAGTACATTCCCACATACTGATCACATACCTGTTTCTTGTGCTATGATATTTCATATCATAGGTATGGACGCTCAGGTTCCTGACTGCGCTTAGCCAAATTCAGCTAGTAGTAGCAGAGTTAGCGATGAGTTCTCATCTATCGAGGATATGCTTTTATTTCAGTACTTCAGCTTAGCAGTATTTTAGTAGATGAAGTTAGTTTGGGGATTGTCCCATCAACTCCACTTTCAGACAGATTAAGTTAGAGGCTTTCTAGACTAGATTTTTGAACAGTATTTCGGATTTAGATGTGATTATTCATTATCAGTATTTTAGGTATTTTGAACTTTATGGCATTTCAGTCCATCTTCTGCATTATTACAGTATTTTATTTAGTGCTCACAGTAGGTACCAATTATGGGTTAGCTTGTGGTCCTTTATGTTCAAAAGCACCGTGTGACGACTAGGGCTAGTCTCGGGTCGTTACAAACTTGGTATTAAAGCCAGGTTCAACAGTGTCCTAGGAAGTCTAAAAAGTCGTATCGCGTAGAGTCTTGTGCATGGTTGTATAGCGCGCCATACTTATGGACAGGAGGCTATGAGATGATTTAGGAAAAGTTTTGCTTCTTTAAGTATTCATATCGTGCGTGTGAGCATGAGCTCAAGTTATACTCTCAGTCTAATCCGTTTCTTCCTTTTATTTACAGAATATGCCTCCCAAAAGGACTAATGAAAGAAGAACCAAAAATCAGTCAGTCCCTCAGCCCATTCAAGAAGATCCCCTGGATGAACATGTCGCTCATGCAAAATTTAGAGCTGCATTTACTACTCTATCCAATTAAGTCGTAGCTCAGAATGAACGGCCAGCTGTTTTTCTGGCCAACCTAGTGGCCAATACGATTACAACTAGAATTTAGGACTTCACCCAAATGAATCCTCCTTCTTTTACGGGATCTAAGTATAAAGACGATCCACAGAAGTTCCTCGATTAGGTTCAAAAAGTCACAAATTCATGGGAGTGACTTCCAGTGAGAGTGCTGAGTTAGCTGCCTATCAGCTACAAGATGTAAACTATACGTGGTTTAAGTAGTGGAAGGTAGATATAGGTATAGATATAGAGCCCATAGAGTAGAAAGAGTTTGCAACTGCCTTCCTAGACAGATTCTTTCCCTTAAAACTAAGAAAATCCAAAGTGTTACAGTTCATCAATCTCAGACAAGGTAGTATGACTAAAAGAGTATTCCCTCAAGTTTACTCAGTTAGCCAGGTATGCTCACATGTAGTAGCAGACAATAGTTCCTGAATGAGCAAGTTTGTATCTAAGGTGTCAGATAGTGTGGTTAAGGAATGCAGAACAGTGATGTTGATTAAAGAGATGGATATATCTAGGCTTATGGTCTATGCTCAACAAATTGGAGAGCAGAAACTTAAGGAAAATGAGAGGGAAAATAAGAGGGTGAGAATAAGTAGCTTTAATTTCAATCAGCCTAAGTCAGATGGGGGTAACCGTTCCTAGTTTTGTCCAAAGTCTTCAGTTCCAGCTCCATCCTCAGCCAGTGTACCAATAACCCATGATAGTGTAAGCAATGATCGTACTAGTCCATTTTGCGAAGAGTGTGGTAAAAACCATCACGGAGAGGTAGGGCTGGCAATAATGTTTGTTATGGCTGTGGAAAATTGGTCCATAGGCTCAGGAAGTATAGAGTAGCTACTCAGAGAGGTAAGGATATGCGCCATTAGGGTCAGTATCATCAGTCAGCATCTAAACAGATTTGATACATTTAAGTCCCGACAGGATCAGGAAAGTCCTTCTAATGTGGTCATTGGTAAGTTTCAAATCTCCCACTTATATGTTTATTCCTTATTAGATCCATGAGCTTCTGTATCTTCTATAATTTCTTACATAGCAGTCTATACCAAGGTTAAACCCTAAAACAGTAGTAGGGTTATTGATTTAGTGACCCACAGACATAGAATAATGACTTTAACCTAAAGGGGAGATGGTAGTATAGTACATGGTAGAAGACCATGCATGCTTACAGTTCCTAGTATAAGGAGTTCCAGTTCACTCTGTAGTATGAATCAGGTTTTATAAGTTCAGAAATTCCAAACTCAAGTCATGCAGTTCATGACACATGTATTCATGTTTCCTAGTATGCTCAGTTCTCATGACTCATGTTACACACTAAATGGTCCGTGAAGTTCAGTTCATGTCATGTGTTCCTCAGGCCTCAGCAGTGTGTCAAAGTCATTCAGTCATCTTTCATTTAGATAGTGTCTCGTACATCATCACATTCTTCCTTAAACCTACTCAGTCCCATATTCAGTACCGTTACAAACTTTGTATCAGTTACCATCTTATATCATTCTCATGTCAGTCATGTATTTCATAAATCAATTTTAGCCATGTAATCATGCATCAGATATGCATGTTCAGTATATAAGTTCAGTTTATCAGACCAGTCACATAATCATGCTTCAGTTGTGCATGTCTAATTTAGTATGTAAACTCAGTCTGTCAATACTCTCTCAGCTTAACTAGCCACATTAGAGGGTGAATGTTCCCAAGGGGGAGATATTGTAATACCCCGTATATCCCTAGCCTAGATTAACCCTCAGTACATGGGTTATCCTAAATAAAATTTTTAAAATACTCAGTAATTTTCATATTAGAGTCTTCTATTGCGTAGGAAATTCAATTATCTTTCCAACAATATAAAATTTGCCTAAATTCGACAATCGGGTAAGAAGTTATGGCGATTTTGAGTTTCAGTTGTTAAACATCATCATTAAGGCCAGTAGCGCATCGCGGAATATGCCAAAATAGAAATTGTCAATTTCCAGTGTTGCTTTGTGATATTGGTACATCGTACCATAGACCCAGTTCACAATTGTCAATTTCAGTGTACCAACACGATTCCACCGCGTTACGGTGCACTTTCAGTTCACAAACAAAGTGGCAATGTGATACCACCCCGTCATGCCACCATGTAATTTTCCAGTTGTCATTTTTAAGTGACATAGCACGATAGCGCCGCGTCATGCCAGGGGTCCAGATCAAAAAAATTTCATGAAAAATTAAAATTGCATCCAGGGGTAAAACAGTTTTTTCCCATGATTTTATTCCGCCCAGATGTGGGATTTAAGCCCTAAAAGGCGTAAAACCCTTAATTATTGACTTTTCCCTAAAATTAAAAGGTATTTCTCTCTTAAAAAAAATAAACCCTAGCTCTTAAGAATCAAGGTCAATCCAAAGAATCTCTCCAGGAACTCCAAGAATCTCACGAATTAAGGTATGTTAGATGTTCATCCATGGATCCTTACCTTCCATGAAGCCCAAGAATCCTTTTTCAAAATACAAGATTTATGATTTATGATTTCCATGTTTGAATTAGATTGAATTCATTTTCATAATGTTGTTTGAGTTTTAATCCATGATTTAGATTACAAGTTCCAAGAATTGATTCTAGTATGTGTTGAATTACATGATATTCATGATAAACCCTCCAATTTGCAAGTTAATGGTTGTAACCATGTTAAATCTAAGTGTTTATGATTTAATGAACCAAGTATGCTTCTTATGTGTTTGATAAATTATCTATGAGAATGAAATAATTTCATTATAGCATGCTAACATATATTCCCCATCCATTTATAAGTTAATACATTACAAGTGTTTGATGAAATGTCTCTGTGAATGAATTATGCCCAAGTGAAAATTGTTATGTTATTCAAGATTATGTTTGCTTTACTTTTCATGCTATCTAGACCTGAGGGTATTTAATACTAAAAAATCTAGCTGTTATTTAGAGCCAGTGTCAGTTACAGAATAGTATCAGTCATGTCACGATTAGTAGTACTCTTAATCCGTTATAAAACTTGGTAGAATTCAGTCAGTTACAGAAATTAGGAAAACTCAGTAATCTCAGTATCAGTCTAGTCTAGTTCAGTATAATCGGGTCAATGTCTTTTAGTTAGGAGTAGGAACTAGCATCGAGCGAGTATGGTGGTGACGACTTCTCCCGTCAGACAGGTAGAGTCGTTAATAGCAGTCTCACACTACAAAAGTACGTAGAGAGTGTAGGATGTGAGGATTCACCCATCAGATTAAGGCCTTGCTACCTCCCAGTGGTCACCCATCAGATTAGGCTTGACTTTCTATTTAGGATCACCCGTCAGATAGGCTTGACCACAGTAGTTGTCTTTACTCGTGGCATGGTACTGACACCCTTCCAATTAGGGTTACAGGTTGGACACACTCAACTTACTCAGGGGCATGCCGATTAATTGAGAACTCCCATAATTTCAATTTTAGTTTCAGTCTTCGAAATAGAATCCAGTTCAGTTTTATAAAATCAGGACTGTCAGATACAGTCACTCAGTTATTAGTAATTCAGATTATCAGTGATCTCAATTTATCAGTATATTCAGTTATCAGTTATCAGATTCAGTTCCACTATACTTAGTTACAGTATGCATAGTATGTTCAGTAGTTACAGATCCTCCATGTATGTTAATCCACCTCTTGCATATCATTCAGTTAGTTATTGTTCATGTATATGAACCCATGTATTCAGTCTTACCTCATTTAGCATACCAGTACATTCCCACATACTGATTGCATACCCGTTTCTTATGCTATGATGTTTCATATCATAGGTTCAGACATTCAGGTTACTGACTGCGCTTAGCCAGATTCAGCCAGCAGTAACAGAGTTAGCAGTGAGTCCTCATCTATCGAGGATATGCTTTTATTTCAATACTTTAGCTTAGTAGTAATTTAGTAGATGGAGTTAGTTGGGGAATTGTCCCATCAACTCCACTTTCAGATAGATTCAGTTAGAGACTTTCCAGACTAGTTTTTTAGATAGTATTTCAGATTCTGATGTTATTATTCATTATCAGTATTTTAGATGTTTTGAACCTTATGGGATTTTAGTCCATTTTTTGCATTATTATAGTATTTTATTCAGTGCTCACAGAAGGTACCAGTCATGGGTTAGCTTATGGTCCTTCGGGGCCACAAGCACTGTGTGACGACTAGGGGATAGTCTCGGGTCATTACAAGGATCGAACAGAACTAGGGATTTACTTGACCCTGAGTATAGGGCATACACCAGTGCATGCCCTATAAATAGTAGAAAAGTAAAATCAGCAAACAAAATCAATAGTTCGACAAATATAATCAATCAGCTATGTATATGTACCATTGCCTAGCCCTATTGTTTTTTTTGATAATATTTTTTTTTTTGGTTTAGTTTTCTCATCAAAGTAGAGTTTCAGCTTAATGAGGACAGGATCTTAAATAGGAGGTTGTGTAGAACATAAATTAGAGTAGTAAATTAAGAGGTAATAAAGTGTTATGTTCACCACTCAACCTTCATACTCTTCATTGATGAACTTTCTATAGGTAATGTTCTCTTAAATTCTAGGGTTCTAGTTCTTTCATCTTTTCTTTCATGACTGAAATAAAAGTTTCCATAGAAATTATAAAGTACATTAATATTACGAGTGTTTCACATTTATTAAGACGTCTTGCTTTAGGCTTCTAATCCTTGTAAAATACTAAACTTACAAGAAAATATGCCTCAACACTAAACTAAATTGAATTAATATAGGAATCATCGATAGTATTCCACAAATAAATAAGCAATTAAAAACACATAGATAGAGTAAGAAGGTTTGTCTCATCAATTTATAGTAGCTTCACTCACTTGACATACATACGTATGTTGCTAACATTAATAGTTGGTCAATACATAGCATCTAGGCATATATGGAAGTGATATAAATGTAGATCTAAAGAAACAGACTTGTTTTTAAACCCAATTCCAATGAACCTTCAATATTAATCTGTCTACTAGGTCATTTTTATAGCAAATGCCTCAATGGGTTCAAGTAAGGACCGGCTATACATTGTGAACATAGAAACTGATCTAAATAGAGCCAACACATATAACTGAGCCCAACTATTACAGAATTAGGCATAGCTGAACGAATGAAATGTATCATGAACATAGTTACAGAGATTCCAACAACCTATAAAATGAAAAACAACAGCTTATCCACTAGCTTAGAGTTCCTTAAATTTACCAGCCCTTTAGGAATTATATCAACACCTAAAACACAGCTCTTTGGGAATTATATCATCAATTAAAAACAGCTTCTTGGGAATTATATTGGCACCTAAAAACCAGTCCTTTGGAAATTATATCAACATCTAAAATCCATCCCTTCGAGAATTATATCAACACCTTAAAGATAGCTCTTTGGGAATTATATCAACACCTAAAGTCAAGTCGATAAACTTCTATTCTGATCAATAAATAACAACAATACCCTACTTCAACAAAACAATACAATAATCAGGGTACAAAAACCAACATATAGTAATAGAAATTGAAGGACAAGAAACAAAAGGAGCAATACTAGGACTACTAATATGAATGGACAGCAAAACAACACACGACTACCTATTAACCTTCTACCCTAGTACGTTTTAATCAGCAATTCAAGTTTATAAATTTAACTTAAATAAACTAAACAAACACAACATATTTAAGAAGATCGAAGTTCTATATATACATACCTAATTCGACTCCCTGTCCTGTTGTACACGAGACCCTGATCCTCCTCCATGGCTAGAGAATGAAGCTAATCTAAACATCCCAAATGGCCATGGGAGCGACACAGTAGCAAACCTCCTTCCAGAACCCGAACTACCACCACTCGCGTTCCCATCATTCTTCCTTTTCCTATCCTCGTACTCAGTATCATCGATTGGCAACTCAAACTGACAAACTAAAGATGAGTTATACAATGAAAATATTACTCAACATGGGGGCAACCAGTTCGGGCAAACAGGTCAGATTGGGGATCGGGTCGGGGTCAATGAAAATCAATGAATTATACCCAGAACCAATGAAAATCATCCAAATATTAGACGAAATCGTACAAATTAACCCGAAAAACTCAGGATTCAAATGTTAGAAGGGACAACACATCAATTTTTAAAAGTTTCTAGGTTTTTTTGCACGGATTCATGTGGTAGAGTTGGGTCATGCATGCGAGCAACAGATTGAGGTCGAGTCAGACGTGGGTCGATTGATTTTTGTTGGATTTGGTCATGTTTTTCCATCTGTGTTCTATTACTGTGCGTATTGTTTGCTGAAAGCTTGGATCGGGTTTTGTTGTTTTTGTTTGTGCATGTGTTGTTGTTGTACGCTAAAGGGGAAAAGGGTAGATGAAACGAGCTAGGTTGGTTAATTCGTTTGGGCTGCTGGTGGTCTTAGTTGGAGTGGGCTGCTAATATGGGTTAAATAAATAGGGAAAAGACAAAAATGTCCACTCGCTAAAACTAATTCCAACTAAATAGCCACTACAATTTAATTCCCTCTAATCAGCCACTAAACTAATTTCATTTTATAGCCATTGATTATTTTGCATGGCAGTTACTTCACGTTTTTTCCCTTTTTTAAAAACGCTAGTTCATTTTATTTTTTTAATATTGCCATTTTATTTATGTTCCATTTTTTAAAATTTGATGTTTCATTCTATTATAAAAAAAATCGCTGCTCTTTTGTGTTTTTTCACTATTTTTATACTTTTTTTTTGCAACCTTCTTATTTTTTTTTTTAAAAATCTATTCCTTTTTTGAAATTAACATAACTACAATTGTTGTACGTTGGAACATGCATTATGTATATTTATGGAATGATGACATTGACTATCAAAAAAGCTTTGTGAAATTACTACAAGAAACTTTATTTGATCAAAACAAATACATAGGATTTTGAGGAGCAGATAATGCAACTCAAACATAAAATGAAAAACCTAACTCCAACTTTTCTTAATAGTTCAACTGCAATTCCCCAAATCCAAAGCTCCACCCCGACATTATTGCAAGTCCAAAAGAGGAACTATAAATAAAACAAGTCAAACATCAAAAAGAAAATAGATATACACATTCTATACAATTTTTAACTATAATTATTATTTAGATACATATTTTATACTACTCTATAAAGTTTCTACATGCATTCTAAAAATGTATCAATCTAATATAAGAGAGTATCAATTGAGTATATGGACTCTGTAAGTGTATCAATGTAGTATAAAAATCTATTAATGTGGTATAAAAGAGTATCAATTGGGTATAGGGACTGGCTGTACTTGTATAGAATTTCCTTTCTCTTTTATAAAAAGTGTATCAATATGGTATAAAAGTGTATCAATATGGTATAAAAGTGTATCAATAGAGTATAGAGACTGTTTGTGCCCAATTGGGCCAAATGGCTAAAAAGGAAATTAAATTTAGCCGACAGGTTACATTTGTCCCCCTTTTCAAATTGTGTCCATTTTTTAAAAATGGCCACCCCATGTCCTTTTTCCTAAATAAAAAGGAAAATTAGTTTAGGCTATTTATTAAATAGCCTAATTATGGGGGTTTTGGTCAAAAGAAATTAAATATTAACACAATTGAAAATCGATTGACCAATTGCATTGCAATTGTGGGCAAATCAATTTCAATTAAGGTCAAATTTAATAAATTGACCAAATTTAATTAAAATTTGAAACAAATTAATCACTACTTTGATCCCGAGTTTCTTGATTTAATAAAAAGAAACAAATATTTTCCAAATAAATTACTTTCGAGGATAAATTATATTTAAATTAAGATTTTAATCATTTAAATTTATTTAAAGACAAAACTTGATTAAAATCTGATATTTTATAAAAAAATTATTATTTAAGTAATAAAATTATATAATTTTGTATAATTGAATACGATAATCTGTAATCGCTACTTAAAATCACAAGCTTACCCAGATAAATACTTCTGAAAAGTTTCTTTATTCGATAAAATAAATATTGCAATTTTATTAAAAATTGAAGAAACTTGAGATTAATCTTAGTTGTGGAGGGCAAAAATTAGGTGTCAACACTTACGATTGTCATTTTCGTCAATCCAAAAATCAAAAAATCGAACTAATATTAAATAAACAAATCGAATAAACAGAATGCCTACCCTAATCTCATCACATATATTATTCTGAAGTTACCTAATACTTTCAACACAATATAAAATAAAATATTTTTTTATTTTATTTTGTGATTATTATACCTTATACCTCTCACCAAATGACTCCTAAATGTACATTATATTGATATATTATATTGCCGTATGTAGTTTGATGCCTTACAATTCTATTTAAATTAACCAATAGAAAAATACGCTCTATTTGAGCCGTGGGTCGTTCTTCACCCTATCTTAGGACAATAAAATTTTACCTCTTTAATTTTTTGGTGATAACATAACGATTCAAGATAAGGTTTATTCAACTCGAATACATCTATGATACCATCTATGTCAACAGATTAATTTTAGTATCTTGAGTATCTTTTGCTTGATTATACGTGTCCACCGATTTAATGTCTAATTTCTTTTTATTTTATTTTTTATTCTTCAAGTTTATTATTTTCCTATTTAAATTTTTCAAGTCATAAAAATCCTACCTAAATATCCAAGAAATAATTTTAGCTAAATTTGTAGCAACACAATCCCCCAATAATTTCTCATGTAATAATTTCGTAAGTAAATCCCCAAGAAATAATTTCAACTAAATTTGTAGCAACAAAATCCCCCAATAATGTCCCAAGTAATAATTTCACAGGTAAATCCCCGAGAATAAATCCCTAGCAAAACTCGCAGCCCAAAATTGCCAAATAATTTCTACGTAATAAAATTCATTACATAAATTTTCACCAAAATACCTGGGAATTTTCCTAGGAATTTAAAAAATATATATATTTGTTAATATACCTGCGGATTTACCTAGAGATAAAATACAAGCCGATACATTTCCCCAGGTAATGTCGCAAGTAATAATTTCGCAGGTAAATTTCCAAGAATAAATTCCTAGCAAAATTCGCAGAACAAAATCCCCAAATAATTTCCTAGGTAATAAAATCCATTACATAATTTTCCACCAAAATATCTCTAAGTAATTCCGTAGTAAATTACCTAGGGATTTTTCTACAAATATAAAAAATATATATATTTGTCCATATACCTGCGGATTTACCTAGAGATAAAATACTCACCGATACATTTCTCCAGGTAATGTCGCAAGTAATAATTTCGTAGGTAAATCCCCAGTAAAATTCGCAGCACTCAATCCCTAAATAATTTTTCAGGTAATAAAATCCATTATATAAATTTTCGTCAAAATATCTCTAAGTAAATCCGTAGGAGAAATTACCTGGAGATTTTTCTATATATTTAAAAAATATATATATTTGTCCATATACCTGAGGATTTTTCTATAGATAAAATACCCACCGATATATTTCTCCAGGTAATGTTGCAAGTAATAATCTCGCAGGTAAATCCCCAAAAATAAATCCCCAACAAAATTCGCAGCACAAAATTCCCAAATAATTTTCTAGGTAATAAAATTCATTACATAAATTTCCACCAAAATATCTCTAAGTAAATCCATAGGATAAATTACCTGGGAATTTTTCTACGAATTTAAAAAATATATATATTTGTCCATATACCTGCGAATTTACCTAGAGATAAAATACCCGCCGATATATTTCCCCAGATAATGTCGCAAGTACAAAATTTGCGCAATATGATAGTTCGCAGGTACTATATTGTAATGTTAAGGAATTTAATATTTTTGTAGGTAAATCCGCATGTAATTTATAGTTTTCTGGTAGTGTCTTCTTCTTCACTTGCTTTTTCGGTATGTTTGTCTTTGTTTTTCTAGAATTTTTATTGAAAATTGTTTTTATCATCAATAATATTTTCTTTTTCCACATTATTACTTTACTCTTTAAATAAGTTCAATTCTTTATGAATTTTAACTCAAAAATGTTACTCAAACTATTGTGTTATTAGTCTCATAGTGTCAATAAAAATATAGTGATAATTGGTATTTCAAAATAATTTTATTTTTATGTATAGAATTTTATTGATTGACATGAGGCACACGTGCAAAGCAAGTATACAAAATATTAGTTACTAAAAGAACAACCGATGCATTAAAGCTCCCCAAAACGCGAGGTTCGTAGAAAAGTGAGACCACAATGGTCTATTGTACTCAACCTTATCCTGCAAAGCTTCTTTATCTAATGTTTAAAGCATTCTTTGAAAATACAAAAGCATATGTCTACGCAAGGGCAGATTTGCGGCCCATTTTGAGCACATAATCTTGTAGTCTTTACAAAGACCTTTATCATCCTTCCTAATGAGCAAATAATTTATGCGAGTTTTAGAGTTTGTTTGGATTGACTAATTTTAAGTGCTTTCAAGTCAAAATAGTTTTAAAGTTTTGTAGAATTTGGATTAAAAAAATATATTTTTGAGCACTTATTTTTAAGCCAAAACTTATAAGTTAGAACTCCTAACTTATGACTTTTGACTTGTAAGCTCATCCCAACAACCTCTTAGCCCCCATACTATGAAAGGCTACCAAATGGTTCTCTTTCTTTAAGAATCGTAAAATAGCTACCAACAAACCAAAAGCTCTAGAGAAATTCAAAAATGAGAATCCTCTTTATCCTCCAAGCATATCATTATAACTTGTTAGAGTAAACCCGATATGTCTATTGAAATCTTCTCTAAGAATAACTTCTCAATGTGCAATATTCCTCCCACTATACCTCGTTCAAATCATCCTAAACCACATCTAATATTCTTCGTCCAAGTCTGCTTGTGATGCATAGACAGTAATAATGTCAACGTGAACCCTCCAACGGTTAACTTAATTTTCATACTCATGTCGTTGAATCTAACCTCCCTACCACTTGGTCATTTAACTTTTTATCTTCTAAGATTCCTACTTTATTTTCATTTCTTTCGCCTCCTGAATAGTGAATACCACAACTTATACCCCTCCAAAAACAATAGAAATTACATCAAATTCTAGAATCAGAATAGGAAAATATAGTAGAAATTAGAAAATTTTGACCACTAAATATGAGTTTCCGCTAATTTTCTTTATATAATTCTCATTATATCTTGCCTACAGTCAATTAAAAAACATTAGAAAGACTAAAATTGTTGATTATTGACAAACTCAAAAGATCAAATTTGTTCAATGCATAATTAGTGTGCTATTATAAACCAACATAAGGGATCATTTTTTTCATTTCTTTAAAAGGAACGGTCTAATTTTTTTGCTCTTACAACCCAAGAACTCGTGTTGTTTTTTTGAGACATAAAACCAAACCAAGGGGTAACAAAATATGAATACAAGACTTCGATGTCCAATTACCCTATTAGAATAACCGGCTCTTCTCTGCTTAGTATTTATGGTTTTGTTTGAATTGATTTTTTAGTAAAATCAAATATAATTTATATATTTCGATTTGGTTTGGGTTAAAGCTTTCTAAAAGTCGAATGGTTTTTTATCATTTCTTTACTACATTTAAATAAAGAATTTCCACCCCATTCCAATTTATAATATGCTATTCACCTTTAATCGTGGTGACTATAATTGTTTTCGAATTGTAGAAAAAGTATCATAAGATCAATAAAGTTTACTCAAGTGAATAACAACATGATTATATAGCTAAATTTCTTAGTTATTTTCTTAAGATAAATGAGTTTGGATTCATGATTTTCTTTTTTAAAATGAGCGTAAAATATAAAGTTCATTAGCCTATATAAATAATTTATTTATCAAAAGAATATAAAATATTTATAATTTTGTATAAAAATAACTTATTTCATTTTAAATTGGTTGACATATTTTGACTTGGTACGGAGTTTAAAAATTAAAGAATGTCTTTGAACCTTTGAATCTTATATTAAAGATATGTCAAATGTACTATAATATATTTTAAACTTATGGTCTAAAATGTCGTTTGAAAAGTTGAAATAAAAGAGTTGTTACAATAAAAAAGAATTTTTTT
>NC_061119.1:86326715-86393674 GCF_002878395.1 Capsicum annuum | reverse complement strand
ACCACTTGGTCATTTAACTTATCATCTACTAAGATTCCTACTCATATCTATTTCTCGCGCCTCCTGAATCATCAGTAACACAACTTATACCCCTCTCAAAACAATAGAAATTACATCAAATTCTAGAATCAGAATAAGAAAGTATAGTAGAAATTACAAAATTTTGACCCATAAATATGAGTTTTGTGTTAATTTTCTATACATAATTCTCATAAAATCTCACCGACAGAGTTCAATTAAAAAACTTTAGAAAGACCAAAATTGTTAGTTATTGACAAACTCAAAAGATCAAATTTGTTCAATGCATAATTAGATTGCTATTTTAAACCTGTATAAGGGATTATTTTTGTCTTTTTCTTTGAAAGGAATAATCTAATTTTTTTCCTCTTATAACTCAATCACCCATATTGTTTTTTTGAGACATAAACTCAAATCAAGGGCTAACAAAACATGAATATGTCATGACCTAATCAAGGCTTGGCCGTGATAGGCATATCAAGTCCCGCATGGACCGGAGATCACCCTCTTCATCTAGCCTAACCAACACAATAACCACAAGTGTTGAATGAAATCCGAACATATAACAAGATAGCCTAGAATAAAACTAATAACAATTCATGATAAGTTTTTACCAACCACTGGCAATTGGATAAACGTCCATCATTAAATAACCATCCAAACCACCCAAGTCGATAGTAATCCAACAAAGCCTCTACAAAAACAAAATCAATAAAATATCGGGACATGCTCCGACAGTAGCCAAAATAAAGTCTAAGCAAGGTCTAAGACATATGGAATAAGGACCATGAAATGTAGCCTTACGAAGTACGGAAGCTCACCACTTCAATGTTATCTCACGAACTAACTCGAGCATAATCAAGGTGACTTAACCACCAATGTATACAATATGGTGGAATCAAACCTCCCATTCATATATTCAGTTTCGGGGACTCAAATATCTCGATCACATAGACACCTGCACCGGCTTGTGCAGTTTCCAGTGTTAGTCCTTCGGACTCTACTTTCACGATCCAGTTACATATCCCGCTTTAAATCCCAATTTAAAATATTCATTACACAAACACATCCATTTATCCAATTATTTACCAAAGGCAACCCATTGGTATCGTCATACCAACCCCACTTGCAAGCGCATAACATGCTATAACTATTATTAATCACTTGGGACTCGAACCCATCGTGTAAAAAAGATATCAATTCAATTCAACATTTTAAGGACTCGAACCCATTTGGTATTTCAAATCATTAACAAGGCCTTCATAAAACCATTTACCAATCATCCACATTCTTAGGCCAATGTCTTAGCTCAAAACACAATTCAATCATGTGGCAAGATAATTCTCATTGACCATTTCACAAATAGGTTGAGGGCATACCATTATCAAAGCCAAAATCCTACAAATTTAGTATTAAACATGACCCATTTGTTAAATCACAATTCCCATGTACCCACATGTGCAAAACCATTATCAAAATATGTAAAATCATAATTTAACCAAGAGGAAACAATACTCAATATTATACATTCAAACCCTCAACCATGATTTTCAAAATTACCATTAATGACTCATGAACAATACTCAAAACATATGATTTTAGTGAACTAACAGTGAGGGAAGATTCACGTGCCTGAGTTCCAAAGATTCACGGAGAGAATTTGATCTTTAACCCCTTAGATGACCACTTTATGGAAACCCTGGCCCAATCTTTCTTAAAAGAGAGTTTAGAGAGGGTTTGATCTTATAAAGTATGTAATAGATGACCAAAAGGTGTTATAAGTTGCGGGGTCTTAAGGGCTTAAGGTTGGAAATATCTAGAATACCTTCAGCATAAAAGCTGTAAAAAGTCTGCAGGTGGTCACGAGTCAAGCCGTTGAATTGTCAACACAACATACGACTCGAACTATTGAGTCATCACCAAGATAGAAAATTGGACACCACACACAGTCCAACTTATGACTTCCTAGTCCCACTCGTCACTAGACCGGGGACTGAGTTTCCCCTTCTTCCCAAACTACATTATTACCTTCATAGGAGACACCTTTAAGAACACCCAATATCCAACCTCAAATTCCAAGTCCCTTCATCTTACGTCTGTATAGGACTTTTGGCGACTTTGGGCGATCTTTAGCCTATACCGAATCACCTTTACCTTTACCATAGCTTGGTGAATGAAATTCAGGCCAAACATCTCCGCTTTACCAACCTCAAACCATCCAATAGGAGATCGATACCTCCTACCATATAATGCCTTAAATGGGGACATACCAATGCTATAATGGCAGCTTTTGTTATTGGAAAATTCAATGAGAGGCAAGTGGACGAACCAACTACCACCAAAGTGAATTACACAGGCTCACAGCATATCTTTCAGAGTATGAATAGTTCTCTCTGCTTGCCCATCCGACTGCGGGTGGAAAGCAGTACTAAGGCTCACTTTAGTCCCTAGACCATACTGAAAAGAGTGCCAGAATTGTGATGAAATCTAAGTACCACAATCTGAGAAAATCAAGACAGGTGCACCATGCAATTGTACAACTTTCTAACGGAATAATTTCGCATAATCCTCAGCAGAAAAATTAGTCCTCACCGGTAAGAAGTGAGTGGACTTAGTCATCCTATCCACGATGACCCAAATGAAGTCATACTAATTCCGTGACCAAGGAAGACCGGTAACAAAATCTATATTAACAGCCTCTCATTTCCGCACCGGTAGTTTAATCTCTTGGATTAGCTCATCGAGACTCATGTGCTTCACATTCACTTGCTGACACCATACACTTAGCCAAAAAATTGGCTATGTCCCGCTTCATATTATTCCACCAATACATATCCTTGAAATGATGATACATCTTTGTTGAACCGGGATGAACCATATACCTCAATTTATGGGCCTCGACTAAAATCCTGCCTCGTAACCCATCAACATCGGGAATACATAGCCTTCTTTGGTACCTCAAGATACCATCACCACCGATCTCAAAGGCCATCACCTTTTGCTTACCCACATCATCCTTAATTTAATCAAGAGAGGGTCTAATACCTGTTTCTCCTTTATTTTTAAACCAAGAGACGATTTATCCACCTATTGCACAAACAGACTACCATCCTCAGAGTCCAAGAGATAAACTCCAAGGTTATCCAAATGGTGAATATCCTTCACCAATTCCCCCTTATCCTTATTCACATGAGCTAGACTCCTCATAGATGCTAAGAGCATTAACAACTACATTAGCTTTACCTGGATGGTAGTGAAGACTCATATCATTGTCCTTCAGTAACTCAAGCCACCTTCTTTGCCTAAGATTTAGTTCTTTTTGATTGAACATGTAATGTAGGATCTTATGATCAGAAAACATATCAACATGAACCCCATATAGATAATGACACTGAATTTTCAACGCGAACACCACGGCTAACAACTCCAAGTCATGAGTTAGATAATTCTTCTCATGAATCTTCAATTACCTAGAGGCATAAGCAACCGCCTGGCCATGCTACATCAACACACACCTCAAACCAACCCGAGACACATCACAATAGACGACAAAACCCTCGGTACCTTCAGGCAGAGTCAAGACTAGAGATGAAGTCAACTTATCTTTCAGCTTCTCAAAACTACCCTCGCAAGCATCAGACCATAAGAACTTCACCATCTTATGAGTCAACTTAGTCAATGAAGTAGCAATAGAAGAAAAACTTTTTATGGACCTCCTATAATAACTAGCTAAACCCAAGAAGCCCTGAATATCGATTGGAGTTCTGAGTCTAGGACACTTCTTAACTATAATAACATTTTGAGGATCTACTATGATTCCCTCACTAGGCATAACATGACCTAGAATGGGAACAATGTTTAACCATAATTCACATTGAGAGAGCTTAGCATGGAACTGCTGATCTTTCGAGGTCTACAATACAGCGCGGAGGTGATCAATATGATCCTCCTCACTTTTGGGGTACACCAAAATATCATCAATAAAGATAAACATGAACAAATTCAGGAACTGACGAAAAACCCTATTCATCAAATCCATAAATACCATCGGAGCATTAGTCAAACCAAAAGAATGACCAAGAACTCAAAATGCTTATATCGGGTATGAAAAGTTATCTTAGGGATATCCACCTCCCTGATCTTTAAATGATTATACCCGAAATGAAGATCGATCTTAGAAATAAATTTGGCACCTTGAAGCTGATCAAAGAGATCATTAATTCTCGAAAGAGGGTACTTATTCTTTACCGTCACCTTATTCAGCTGTTGATAATCAATACACATCTGAATGGAACCATTCTTCTTACACATGAATAATACCGTTGTACCCCACGGAGATACACTAGGATGGATGGAAACCTTTGCCTAAAAAATCCTTCAGTTGCTCCTTAAGCTTCTTTAACTCAGCTGAAGCCATTTTATACGGGGGAATAAAAATAGGACGAGTGTCTGGAACAAGATCAATACCAAAATCAATATCTCGATCGGGTGGAATACCGAGAAGTTCGTCAGGGAAGACCTCGAGAAATTCATTCACTATAGATAGAATGTAAAGAAGGACCCTCCGAGTTAGAATCTTTAACCCGGACCAGATGATAGAGACACCCTTTAGAGATTAATCTCCGAGCTCTACGATATGATATAAACCTTCCCTTAGCATCTAGAAAACTATCCTCTCACTTAATAACTGGCTTATTAGGGAATTTAAAGATGACTTTATGAGTTCGACAGCCTAAAGAAGCATAGCATGAGTGCAGTCAATCATCCCCAATGTGACATCAAAATCAATCATGTCTAATTCAAACAGATCCACCAAAGTCTCCTAACTACCAACAGATACCACACAATCAATTAGACTCTTTTAGAAATCATAGAGTCACCCACTGGGATAGACACAAAAAAAGGGTCCAAAAAAAATTGAGACCAAAACCAAAATTCACAGCCACAAATGGGGTCACATTAGAAAGAGTAGACCCTAGATCAAGTAAACAATACATATCACGGGAAAAGAGTATCAACATACCAATAACGACATCGGGAGATGCCTTGGAGTCCGACGAGAAGTAAGGGCATATAAGCGATTCCGGCCAGTGCCAGTAAAAGAAGCAGAAGTAGCCCCCTTTGGTGCAGGAGCTGATAAAGAGGAAACAAAAACCTTATTGGCCCTAGAAGCAACCCTAGAAGGACAATCACGCAGTATATGACCAATCTAATCATAATTAAAACATCCGTTTCTCTTCTTCTCACATTGACCATGGTGCGTCTAATTGTAAAATTTGTAAGCAGGATATGATAGAGTAGACTGAGCCCTACCAACCTGATATTAGGCACCCTGTTCCCTATACACTCCATCATGTTAAGAGAAACGATCACCTGATGGCTTTGGGTAAGTAATACTAGCCGTAGAGAAAGAACCAGAACTCTCCCACTTCTTCTTAGGCAATTTTCCTCCATATCTATTACTCTACTGCTAGCCACCACCTTGATAAGAAAATTTGAACTTCTTACTATGCCTCTCACCAATCTCAGCCTGCTTTTTTATTTCCTCCCCAACCTACTGCATATACACTATAAGTCGAGAAATATCCATATCTTTGTTCAACAAGGTAGTTGTACTCTCCAGCATCAACTCACGAGATAATCCAAAAGCAAACTTATGCATTCTAGCTCTCATGCTAGACACTAACTCAAGAGCATACCTGGACAACTAATGGAATTTCAAGACATACTCTTTGACTGACATACTACCTTGCTTCAGATTCATAAATTCCTCTGTTTTTGCCTGCCTCAGCTTCTGAGAAAATAAGTGGTCCAAAAAAGTACAATAAAAGTCATCCCATGGTGCAAAGTAAACATCACCTCCCCTAGACTGCTCCAACTCTTCATACCACTGGTACGCCACATCCTTTAATTGGTACGCAACAAACTCCACACCTTTTACATCTAAAGCATGCATAATTTGAAGGATCTTTTCCATCTCATTAATAAAATCTTGAGGATCTTCCTCAACCTTAAAACTAATAAAAGTTGGAGGACTCAACCCCATGAATTGGCCAACCCTTGTGGCCTCAGAAGATGGAGTACTATGCTCGGACTGAGAAGCTACTATTTGATCCAACATATGAATAAACTGACGAAACTCAATATTCGTCACATCAGACTGAGGAGTTCGAGGAGGGCTAGAAGGAACTAATGTCACTCCAGGAGGGCAATCAGGAACTGGACCCCTAGAACGGGTCTATACCCTATAAGTAGGGCATGTCTTATCAGTATTGTCCTTGAGTAGGACAGAGGAGTTTCCACGAGCTTCAAATCATCAGGGAGGCATGATTTAAGAAGCAAGCAAACAGGAATTAGAGGTAGAACAACAAGAAAGAAAAATATTTCTAAATGTCTCATAGCCTCTCGATTATAAGTATGGCCCGCTACACACCCATAAAAGATACTCTACTTGACATAGCTTGGTGGATACCTAATTGACCATGAACCTAGGCTCGGATACCAACTTTGTCATGACCCAAACCATGAATGGCCATTGCGGGTATCTTAAGTCCTATGTGGATACCAACCACCACCGACAATCGAACAACCATCTGTCACCAAACAACCAACTAACCCACCCAAGTCCATAGTAATTTAACAAAGCCTCTACAAAATTAAAATCAATAAAATATTGGGACATGCCCCCGACAGTAGGCAAAATAAAGTCTAAGTAAGGTTTAAGACAGATGGAATAAGGACTATGAAATAAAGCCTTCCGAAGTATGAAAGCCTTAATGTCAACTCACGAACTAACTCGAGCACCTGATCACTGCATAGGAAAAGTAAAAAAGCTTCTGATACTTGCATCACGTAGGGATACAGCGTCCGAAGATGGTTAGCAGTTGGAGCACTACGATGTAACTCGGGGATAGAGAAATAAAATAATGCCATGATAATAGTTCCAAACCAATACAACATTCAATGCATAATATCATGTGAAATACATATACATATATAATACCACATGTTGGGGTAAGGAGCAACCTTAACCTGGGTTATGTAGCATAGTCGTCATATAATAAGGCACTTATAGGCTAAATGGGCCCAGCTCTTCCCTAAAAAGGCCCCAATATGTGTAGCCACATAAATCATAGAATATTCATATCTGTATATGCCTTTATAGGGGACTCACACCTCCCAGCATAATCAAGGTGACTTTAGCACCAATGTATATAATATGGGGGACTCGAACCTTCCATTTATATATTCAATTCAGGGGACTCAAACCTCCTGGTCACATAGACACCCTCACTGGTTAGCGCAATTTCCAGTGTTAGTCCTTCAGACTCCACTTTTATGGCCCAGCTACACATCTCACTTTAAATCTAATTTAAAACATTCATTACACATACACAACCATTTATCCAATTACTTACCAAAGGCATCCTATTGGTATCTTCATACCAACCCCACTTGCAAGCATACAACATGCCATAACCATTATTAATAATCTTAGAACTCGAACTCATTGTCTAAACAAGACATCAATTCAATTCAACATTTTAGGGGCTCAAACCCATTTGGTATTTCAAATCAATTTATAGCCAATAAGGCCATCATAAAACCATTTACCAATAATCCACATTCTTAGGCCAATGCCTTAGTTAAAAACACAACTCAATCATGTGACAGGATTATTCTCATTGATAATTTCACAAACAGATTGAGGGCATACCATTATCAAAGCAAAAAACCAACAAAGTTAGGGTTAAATATGACCTATTTGTTAAATCACGAATATGTTATCAAAATATGTGAAATCATAATTTAAACCAAGAGGAAACAATACTCAACATTATACATTCAAACCCTCAACCATGGTTTCAAAACCACCATTAATGACTCATGAACAGTGCTTTAAACATATGATTTTAGTGAACTAACAATGGGGGAAGAGTCACATGCCTGAGTTACAAAGATTCACGGAGAGAATTTGATATTTAAGCCCTTAGATGACCACTTTGAAGAAAACCTAGCCCAATTTTTCTTAAAAAGTTTTAGAGAGAGTTTGGAGAGTGTTCGATCTTGTAAATTATGTAATGGATGACCAAAAGGTGTTATAAGATGTGAAGTGTTAAGGGATTGGGATGGAAAATGCCAGAATACCCTCAGTTTAAAAGCTGTAAAAGTCTGAAGGTTGTCACAAGTAAAGCTAATGAGTCATCAACATAATATACGACTCGTACTATTGAGTCATCACCAAGACAAAAAATTAGACACCACACACTGTCCAACTTACAACTTCTAGTCCTACTCGTTACTAGACCATACGACTCATATGGTCTAGTCGCGACCAACACAGAACACCAAGGGCTTGGACACTGGACAACATACGACTGGACCCTAACCACTCGTTACATGATCATACGACTTATGAGAAGTCTCTAGTAACATGGACAAAACTTCGCCAATAACACACTGATTAACTTATGACTAGGGTCACTTGACCCGTAACCACACCATACGATTCGTATGGGGAGTCTTAAGAAGGGTAGAGAGCCTAACGCTCAGGAAATTTGCAAAGGCCAAAGTTCAGGGCATTCAGAATACAAGACTTCGGGGTCCAATTACCCAATTAGAATAATCGATTCTTCTCTGCTTAGTATTTATGGTTTTGTTTGAATTGCTTTTTGAGTAAAATCAAATATAATTTATATCTTTCGATTTGGTTTGGGTTTACAGTTTCTAAACGTTGAATGTTTTTTTCCATTTCTTTACTACATTTAAAAAAAGAATTTCCACCCCATTCCAATTTATAATATGTTATTCACCTTTAATTGTGGTGGCTATAATTTTTTTTGAATTATAGAAAAGGTATCCTAAGATCAATAAAGTTTACTCAAGTGAATAAGAACATAAAGATATATAGCTAAATTTCTTAGTTATTTTTTTAAAATAAATGAGTTTGAATTCATGATTTTCTTTTAAAAAATTAGCGTAAAATGTAAAGTTCATTAGCCTAAATAAAAAATTTATTTATAAAAAAGAATATAAATTATTTATAATTCTTTATAAAAATAACTTATTTCATTTTAAATTGATTGACATATTTTGACCTAGTACGGAGTTTAAAAAATGAAGAATGTCTTTGAACCTTTTAGTCTTAAATTAAAGATATGTAAAATGTACTACAATGTCTTTTAAACTTATGGTCTAAAATGTCGTTTGAAAAGTTGAAATTAAAGATTTGTTACAACAAAAGAGAATTATTTTTTTCCCCTCCCTGGTAACTCAAACTCAATTCAATATTTACCGTTCGAGCAACTCCCTCTTATTAGGTAGCCGTTTGACCATGAAAACTAAGTAGCCATTTGGACATAAAAATTATTTACATTTTTTTGAAAAATTATTTCAATTTAGTGAAAAAAGTGAAAGTAAGATGTGTTTGATCATGAAAATTCCAAATACAATTTCGAAATTATATTTGAAAAAGTAAAAATAAGTTTTACTTGTTTTTACCTTTTTTAACTCATACTTCTCTCATAAAATTTTAAAAACAACTCTAATTTATATTCATGGCCAAACACAACTCCAATTCCAACTTAAATTTCAGAAAATTATGATATTCTTTTTTGAAATTTTATTTAGTCTTATGGAAAAACTTTTTAAATATAATTTTATACACTCAATTTTTAAAAACTATCAAAAACACCCAACTTAAATAATTTACCTAAGAGATACAACCAAATGTGAGAGGACACAATAACGTGAGAAAATTGAAGGATAGGTGTCTTTTAAGTCTTGAATGAAGGATTGGTGACATTGACCAACAGATAGGGTCAAACATCATTAGAATACTTGATTCAGTTAATTATGGACTTGATTAATATTTTCAAAACTTTTTAATCTTTTCAAAAATACAAATCAACCCAACCCACACCCCTCTTTAATCCAAATCAACCACTCTCTTCTCTCTCTCCAGCTTCTCTCAACTCTCTCCTAACCAACAGTTCTGCAAAATTTCTCCCTTCAACCTCTGGCGACAAATAGTCGGGCTAGTTCCTTTTTGACTTTCAACCATCAATCGACGTGAATACTTCTCTGATGACAACAACTTTGAGTTTTTCATCCTCCCATTTTCTTTTTCACAGGTAAAAAATTATGAAGAAACAGAGGAACTTGAGCCAACTACTCTTCAAGTATTGAAATGTGGACTGAATAAAACCCTAATTTCTGCCATTTCTGCATTTTTTCTTCTTGTTGTCGTACTATTGATTCGAATTTATTGGTAATTTTTTGTCACAGTTAATGTTCTTTGTGTATGTGTGTGTGTGATGTGTTGGTGTTGCTGGGTTGATTTATTGTTTGTCTTGGTAGAAATGGTATTGCAGCAGTTGAAACATCTGATGTAATAGATGAAACATATGATGCAATAGATGAAAATCTGATGCAACTAAGAAAATCTGATGCAACAGGTGAACAATCTAACAGATCATTCATCTGTTGCGACAGACAACTCTTCTGTTTGAAAGAAAATTAAAAAATATTGATCCAATAGATAACTGATTAGTGATCTATTTTTATTCTTTCCAATGGTTTACTCTTCATTTTGTAACAGATTAGGACTATTTTTATTTTTTCCAATAGTTTACTCATACGTTGCAATAGGTCGGTTATCTATTGCAATAGATAACATACCTGGTCCAACATATTAGTGATCCATTTTTATTCTTTCCAACGGTTTACTCATCTGTTGCAACAGGTCGGTTATATGTTGCAACAAATAAAATACCTGGTGAAACAGATTAGTGATCTATTTTTATGGTTTCCAACGGATTACTCATTTGTTGCAATGGGTCAGTTATGTGTTGCATCAGATAAAATACTAGGTGCAATAGATAGTGCTGTTTTTATGGTTCCCACAGATTTCCCATCCGTTGCAACAGGTCGGTTATATGTTACAATAGATAACATACCTGGTGCGAC
The DNA here is from genome assembly GCF_002878395.1 of Capsicum annuum. Classification (NCBI taxonomy): domain Eukaryota; kingdom Viridiplantae; phylum Streptophyta; class Magnoliopsida; order Solanales; family Solanaceae; genus Capsicum; species Capsicum annuum. The sequence continues at coordinate 86,382,688 of NC_061119.1, read as the reverse complement.
AAATTAGTTGTCTGTTGGAACTGTTATATTAATGTTATGTATTAATCAATTACAATCTATGTTATGTTCCTGTTAATTTAAGATAACATGGCTCCCAAAAGAAACCAAATCGAATCAAGTCCAAGTAAAGGAACAAGTGCAGTAGCTCAGCTACATCTACCACTCTATGATCTTGCTTTACAAGCGTTATCTCAATCAGGAGCAGAAGATAATGAACACGGGGAAGAGGAATCTTTCAAACGAGATGATCCAAATGCTAATAGCCCTTCCGCCAAAGAGTTGGTCAAAACCTTCAGCATTGATTGTTATCCTATTAGAATGCAGTGCGATGGTGCCACAGATTTAATGGGTGATCTCGTGGTTATGTCAGTCATGGAAAATTTTTTTGATGCCTTCATAAAAATACTTCGAGAACAAAAATTAGATTCTTATTTCAGGGAAAGCTGCTTTGGGCAATATCTTGATTTTTTGGAGGACAACAATGCTCGTTTCCAGATGAAAATGGTATATGATATTCTCAAGCGTTGGTTTATGTATGAAAACAAAAATAAGATGGATAAGGTATGGATAAATTACTGTGGCATGCCTGTTTGTTTTGGTTGGGAGGAGTGGCATGCCTGTTTATTTTGGTTGGGAGGAGTTTGCCATGGTTACCAAACTAAAATGTTATCTTCCTTCTCCTTCTCAAGTTATACCTACTCTGACCCAAAAAAAGCACCCCACACACCCAAAAAACAAAAAGGCAAGTCGAGTGATCGTGATGACCTGGAGTCCATTGTTGGTCCAAGCTTCAAAAACAAAAATTTGATTGAAGCGTTGAAAGGTAAAGGACTTTCAAAGAAGCACAAACAATCATTATGCTTGGTTTGGTTGGTACATAATGTTCTTTGGGCGAGAGACATTAACAACAACATAAGCCTCAGTTTAATAAATCTCTTCGAGGATCTTGAGGCATTTAACAACTATCCTTGGGGTTATGAAAGCTTTAAAATGACTGCTGAATATTTGTTGACTCCGTTAACGCCAAAAATAATCAACTTATATGGTTTTCCATGGGCCTTCATGGTAAATATCTCTTTTATCATGACATGATTCATCATTTTTTTATTCAATAATGCTTTTGATTTATTGGCTTTATGTTATAGGCTTGGGAATTTGAAGCCATTCCTTATTTGAGACAACAAGTGAACTACCAGAAAGAAGTTTCCTGTCCAAGAATTCTGAGATGGTTGTCGGCCAAAACCGATAAAAATATAAAATTTCTTGATCTTTTCAATCCCCCCAAGGAAGAGTAAGTCCAATTCTAATCAATTTTTTATTTTAATTAATGATTAAATGATTTCATCATCATTTTTAATATATGTACTGATTTATTTTAGATTGTACATCCCTTGTTCCAACCAACCGAGAGTTGAAGATGCTTTTTTTTCTTATTTTACGATCTGTGCAAACTTTATCGGACCCTAAGGTCATTGATGGAATAAAAATAGAATTGTTTGGAGCAACAACCATCACAAGAAAAATAATTTTGGAGGGTGGGGCTAATGATGCTCCTCTTACAGTTTTTGAAACAAGCCATAATGATTATGATCACAATGGTTGTACAGATTTTTCTCCAGATTTTGCCGCATCTAATGAATGTTCTTCATGCAAATGTCAAGACTGCAAGGTAAAACACGATGGAGTGATTAATGCTATTAATGCACTAGCTATTTCTGTAAAAAAAAATGACATATAAGAGGGGTGTCATTGCATCAAAGAGGATTTCATATCCAGACACTCCACTAGAGATCAAAGCGGCTAAGAGAAGAAGGAAAGACACTTCCAAGGTATCATCAATCATAAAAAAAGCAAGATTACAACGCCTCTGTCTTTGTCTTGGACCGATATTCAGTGTGCAAGGGCCACAGAAGAGCAGCATGAGCTGAAGAAGGTGAATGTACATCATATATTCCAAAAAAAAAACAGGCACATATCTATTTTAACAGATGATACACCTGCTGAAAATTATCAAACAGATATGTGCATCTGTTGCAACTGTTGTCTAACCTGTTGCATCAGATTCGTTATTTATTTCAACAGATGAGTCTTATGTTGCAACAGATGGGTCATATATTTGAAATTATCGTACTGCTCTGATTTACCTATTCGAATTTGTCCTAATAGATAATCCATCTAATACAACATAAGACTCATCTGTTGAAACAGATGAAAAATCTGTTGTATATCTCTACTTAGCATTGATAATTCTGGCTTTCCAGGTGGATATCACAGCTACTGTCGAAGAGCATAATATGACAATTGATAATCCATCAACTACTTCCAAAGATAAAGAAAAAGTAAAGCTTGTCAGTTTGGGAGAACGGAAGAATTACCCGTTTGAAGGGTTCAACATCTCGGACGAGGCTCTAAAAAAACTAACACAGTTGATCAATGACTATTCAGAATGGATTGTTGATGGGCTGTTAAAGCATCATGCCGGCAGGTACATAAATCAATTTTATGAATATTGGTTTATATAATTCTTGTCGTAAGAACCTGATATTAACATATATAAATCATTATGTAGAAAATAAAATAACAAGCGCTACAAAGTGAACGAATCGAGTCTTGGTTTTGATATGTTCGACTTTGTTGTTGTACATTCCGAAATGAAGAATTGGTTCTATTTGAAGTCACAGTCCCAAACTTGCTGGAATGATGAGGTTTTAATGCCATACATATTACTATTAATTAATACTTTATTTAATTACATCTGCGTATTGATTTTTTCATCACGTAATCTGAAATGTTTGATAATATGTGCAGCACATCGATGCTATTTTTCGCTACCTCTGAAAGAAGGCCAAGTTGTAAATACAATAACAATACAGATACACAACAGGCAATTATTTGTACAAAGTTTACATCAATAATGCCTACGATAGGTATTGTCAACAACAGCCGGAAGTTTCCCGAAATGAGTAATACTTAATCAACAACATCAAAGGTTTTAGCATTCCGACTGGCTTACCTTGGCATTTGGTCGACGAAGTGTACATTTCAATCAATTATAGTAATGAATTTCATTGGGTGTCGATTGTCATCGTTCTAAAAGAGAGACGCATCCGAGTTTATGACTCGATGTCACAAAGGAGACGTTCTGGATCATCATCTGAGATACAAAAGATGGCCAAGATATTGCCTACTTACCTTGATATGAGTGGCTTTTTAGATCAAAAGGTTCGTACTAATTGGTCAACGATTGAAGCATACCGGGATAAAATGGCTAATACATTTGATGTACAATATATTAACAGAATTGCTCAACAAATCATTGGTAGCTTGTAAGTTTAAGTGTCATAATTTAGTTTTATTTCACAAATTTCACAATGCTTGCATGAACTGCAAGATATGGATTATCTATTTTTTATAATGCAGGGATTGCGGTCTTTTTGTTGTCGCCTATACCGAGTATTTGAGCGATGGATTACAAGTACCAAATGATGGACTTGATGCCGGATTACTCCCAAAAGATATGCTGCTCTTTTATGGAAATATGGAGAAGCAAAAGCTCAGAAACCGTACGCAACCGACGTTAAAGATCTACGACGACCAAAGCCGAATTCCATAGCACTGGATGAAGAACAACTTGTCCATATTGATTAGATATTTATAGCTTGAGTCTATCAATGTAATAACCTATCCTCCTTGGTTTAACTTGTTAATTTATTTGTAGAGTAGATTATTTGTACCCATAATGATTTTTTTTACAATTCATTTATTTGTTGAGTTATTTCATGTAATTTCTGAAAGCTTCGATTTATTTTATTCTATCTTTGAATATAATTAATTCTGAGTTTTGAACATGTTAATTAAAATGGAGTACTAGATTCAAATATCGCAACAGATAATACATCTGCTGCAACAAACGACATATCTTATCAAACAGATTTAGACATATGTTGCAACATGAGATGCAACACGTAGGTCATCTGTTGGAAATTATATAACAGTTCATCCTACTTTTTGATTTGCTCCAATAGATTACTGATCAGTTGCAATAAATAAGTTATATATTACAACAAATCATAAATCTGTTACGACAGACAGACGGAGAACATCTACATAACGCAACAGATAACCAACCTATTTCAATAGATAATCAATCTGTCAAAACAGGTACTATATCTATTACGACAGATGTAAAATCTGTTGCATTATAAAAATTCAACTTTGCCAGACATAAAAATTATTGCCCCTATATGTATAGTGAATTGGCTTGAAATAAAAATTTGTTATTGTGTTCGTCTCTATCTTTGTACATGTTATTTTTTATACATGGACTCCAACCATTTAGTTAGTACCCCATATGCCTAGACCCATTGCATCTTTCCCACAATGGTGTCGCACACACCGATCATTTATGTGCCGGTCAGCAAACACTCGATGAATGCAAGTGAGTACGGCCCGCACGCTACACCGGTTGTATTTTTTGGAAGCTAGATGTTCTTATTTCAACCTTCAAAAACTCATGACTTATTCGCCAAGTATTTAGTCGGCAAATGATCCATCAGCTTACTCTGTGTCAACAACTTGAGCAACAACTTCAAGAGTGGCTGCATATGGGTTAAAAACATCTTCTCGTTAAACACAGGTAAGTTGCAGTCATAAACCTTAATATTTTCCTCATATAGTAGTATCTCAACAGTGAGAAAATGGGGGACATCCACGTTTATGACTGCAAGGATTCTCTTTACCTTGGTCTGGCTCTTACCGTGTAGATATGGCCTCTTCCCTCTAACATATTTAATCGCTTCTTCATCCCATTGGAATGTCGAAACTAACTGATCAAATCCCGGGCCATTGGAATCAGCTATCTTACAGAGTTTAGCGTACCTATACTTAAAATTATTGTAGAAGTTGAGGTCCATTATCCTATCGGCAGTATCATAAGCATTCGGATACGTTAATTGCCTGCCCCTCATGAGGCAGAGAATGTTATCAACATACTGTGGTATAAGAAGATAATTTTTAATTAGGTTAGTAATTGTAATGAATAAAAACACAGTCGAAAGAATCTGATGCAGAGGGTTCTCTGAATCAGTTCATAGATTACCCAGCCAACGCAACTTATGCAACAAATGTGTATTATGTTGCAACAAAATACCAAATTTTTACAACAGATGACTTATATGCTGCATAGATTCTTCTTCATGGAGTAGATTGGAAGGGTAGGTTAGCAAAAGTAAACTTACCTTGTCCTCGTACCACACGCACATATTTGTCATATTCGAGAAGTCTTTGGTGGCAAATGAATGCATGGTGTGGTCTTTTTGAACCTTCATCTAAATGAATTCTTCCAGTTCCTTCTTCTTCTCCTTGCCAAGCGCCGTGAATATGTCCACCTTATTCGGCGACCCCTGAACTTCAACAACTATTGGAGCGGGGGGAGTTGCAATTTTTGCTGATTTCAGAACGAAGAGAATTTGTCTAATTTTTCTTCTCTTCCTCCTAACCTCCACTGTAGGAGTGCATGGCTCCCTCACTTCGTTGAATAGTATGACACCCCTCCTGGATTTCAACTCTTATGTAGATTCAGAATAGTCTCTAGCTTGTCGAGGAGTTTATCCTCTCTGTCCTTGCACACTTTGCATTTACAATGAGAACATGAGGGTAAGGAGGGGTAAGAGGGACCACTGTAAGGGTAGGAGAGACCGGTGTAGGGGTGAGAGGAAGGACCTGTGCAAGGGGTGTTTTCAAACATATTTATTTTTTGCTGAGCACCAACATGCTCATAATCACGACTGGCAATAGAAGCAGTAGCAGGATGGCTGCCACCATCACAAATAACTCTACTAGAAACACCCCCAGAAGAAGCACCCGGATCTATTGCAGTTTGAGTTTGGTCGTGAAGAGCTTTAACATTAGACTGAACTTGCCTAACTGTTCTTCTCATGGATGTTGCTCCATCCAATTCCTTCTTTATTAACTCCACTGTTGGGTCTTCTTTTGTATCAACAATACCCATAGTAAGAAAAGAAGTCATCCCCAGCTCATCAATGGTAGGCACAATCCAAGGATGCACAACCTATAAAAAAATGACAGGAGGAATTTAAATCATATAATAATAATTTGCAGTCAGTTGGGTTACATGGGGCATGAGTTATGTTAACACAGCTAACTTATGCAATAGATGATCTAGCTACCACAACAGCTGATCTATATGTTGAAACAGATTGATAATATGTTACATCAAAATATCCATCTGTTGCATAATTTACAGTAGATGGGTAACCTGTTGAGTAGGGTTTAGAGAACAGAGCAACATATAGTTAATCTTGTTGTGAAATATGGATCGTCTGTTGCAACAGATTACCCATCTGTTGTACCAATTCTAGTTGATGGGTAATCTATTACAACAGATGGAACATCTATTTCAATATCTTTCTTTGAGGCAAATTATTTTAGTTGAAAGAAGACGTATTGCATTATCCGGAGGGTTAAAGAGATCATCCTCGTTAATATTTTTTTTGCTGCTCTCTACTGCAGCCAACTACCTAAGGATTCTTGGATGAGAAACCTTATTCGGGTAATCCATGAAATGCTTTTCGAGGGGAGGAATGGCTTAACATGCCCAAGTCTAAAAATTGTAAACAGGAAGCAAGCAAAAAAAAGTCACAAGTATATTCAATATAAATTAATGAATGAGTAAAAATAGTGATCAATTTAACCATGAAATCCCAAGAAAAGCCATATAATGTGATCGTCTTTGGCTTTAGCTCTTTCAGTAAATATTTAACAGTCAAGTAGTAGCTGTCGTAGCCCTAGGGATATTCGTTGAATTTCCCAAAATCATTAGCAAGCACAAACTAATCATGTTCTATGACTTTCTTGACGTCTCTTGCCAATAAAATGGAATGGACAAATCAAACTAAGCACAATTTCTCCCTGTAGTGCTTTGGTATGTTTTGATTCTTGAGATCCGCTATGAAATCCTTCACTTTGTAGCTAGGTCCAACAATTCCCAATAACCCATATTTTTTTACCTTGCATTTGTTAGACCCTTTGTGGGGTGTTTTCTTGATGGCAGGTTCTTCTGGACGATCGTATCTCAAGCCCATCACAATGGCAAACTCTTTCAATCCAAAACAAACTGGTATGCCACAGTAGTTGATCCAGACTTTATCCATCTTATTTCCTCCCTCCTTTAGACCTCCATCATCCCCCGCATACATGATCCTGCGCTTGAGAAGGCCATATATTATAATCATTGGGAAATGGAGAGAGCGGGGCGCATACAGCTCAAGAAAGTGTACAAAGCAACTCTTCTTAAAAAGTTCATTTATGTTTTCCTTATTCATAATACTCCTAAGTTCGTCAAAAGGTTTCCCCAACTGACATTTAAGTACAAGATCACCAAATACTGCATTAGGGTTATTCATCGGTATCGCAACTCGAAACTTGTCAATACTAATGGTTTTGATAGAATCATGCTAGAATTTCGATATTATTTTATGCCCCATTGGTGAGGAGGAGTTATCACTTTCCTCGGCTTCATTTTGCCCTGACTAAGATTGTTCTAGAAGTACCTCCGAATCCATCTATACTCTAGCCTTTTTTGTTTGGTGATCGAAAGTTGATCCACTTTCTCCACCTTCAGTTTCTTTTCTTTTGGGAGACATCTTTTAACTACAAACAAAAGAAAAACAAAAAATACATTGCATTTGATGTCTGCATAATTTTTTAAAAAAAGGTAAGACAAATTTCAATAAATTATTCTTACCACATAACCAAAAAAAAATACTCCAACGGACAACCCATTAGTTGGAAAAGATGGGGAACCTGAATCTGTTTGAAAACCTATTTAATATCTCCCTACAGTTATTCCACCTGTTTCAACAGGTGGAAAAATTTCAATAAATTATTCTATGCTACATTATAAGAAAATACTCTAACGGATAACCCCTCAGTTGGAACAGATGGAGAATCTATTTAAAGACCTATTTAATATCTCCCAATAGATCTTCCACCCGTTGCAACAGATGGACCACCACCACCACAACTAATGCCACAACCAATGCCACCAAGACCACCACCAATGCCACCAATACCAACACCAAGACCATCGACACCACCGCCAAAAAACACAAATACCAACACCACCAACAACAGCCACAAATAATACCTCAAATACCATCCAACAATACCACTACAGTCAACAAACCACTGAGAGAAAAACTAGGGTTTTCTTGGGTGCTTCCTACTTTTTAAGCATCAAAACTCAAAATTGTTAACTTATTATCGAAGATAATACAACTAAAAGTCTTCTTTTTTTTTATCATTAACTAAAAAGCCCTATTTTTTTAAATAAATAACAAATGTAGAACTCTTTTGGAACTCTATTACATGAGAAGATAGAGAAAACAACGGATACAAGTGGGAATGAAGTCGAAAAAAACAACTATATAAAGTCGTAAATGGGATGAAATCAACCTATTTTGAAGGGTTGAGCAATATATTTAGTAGTTGTTGTTTGTATTATTGAGAGGGAGAGGACACCCCAAGAGAGAAAGAGAGAGAGAGAGAAGAGTGAGAACTTAAGATTTGAAATGAAAAGTTTTTCGCGCAAATGGATGATTTGTATGGGTTGATTTGTAATTTTGAAAAAGAATGACAAGTTTTGAAATTGCTAATTTGGTCCGAATTGATCTTAATTAATTTTGAAAATTTTAAAAGATATAGTTTTTAAAACATTGAGTTGATAAGAACTCATTTCAACTCAGAGTGATCGATCAATGAGTCGGGTCGGGATGAACGCAATACCAACACCATGCAATTACAAAGACTCGATTGGTTTTGTAGTTGACCTTGAGAGCTCATTCATTCATCCCTAGTTCCACCTAAATCAACTTAGGTACTATCAATATCCTAACATTAATTTGATGAGAACTTATTTCAACTCAGAGTGATCGATCGACGACTCAGGTCGAGATGAATACAATACCAGCGCCATATAATTACAAAGACTCGATTAGATTTGTAGTTGACCCTGCAAGCTCATTTATTCATCCCTAGTTCCACCTAAATCAACTTAGGTACTATCACTATCCTAACATTAAGTTGATAAGAACTCATTTTAACTCAGAGTGATCGATCGATTGACTCAGATTGGGATGAATGCAATACCAACGCCATGCAATTATAAAGACTCGATTCGATTTGTAGTTGACCCTATGAGCTTATTTATTCATCCCTAGTTCCACCTAAATCAACTTAGGTACTATCACTATCCTAACATTGAGTTGATGAGAACTTATTTTAACTCAGAGTGATCGATCGATGACTCGGGTCGGTATGAAAGCAATACCAACCCCATGCAATTGTAAAAACTCGATTGGATTTGTAGTTGACCCTACAAGCTCATTCATTCATTCCTAGTTCCACCTAAATAAACTTAGGTACTATCACTATCCTAACATTAAGTTAATGAGAACTCATTTCAACTCAGAGTGATCGATAGACGACTCAGGTCGGGACGAACGCAATACCAACACCATGCAATTGCAAAGACTTGATTGAATTTGTAGTTGACCCTACGAGCTCATTCATTCATCCCTAGTTCCACCTAAATCAATTACAATGAAATCTGTTGCAACAAAGGACTAAGATGTTAAAAATTTTCAAACAGGTACATATATGTTGCAACAGTGACATATCTGATTTAATTATCAAATAGATACTTGCATCTGTTGTGACAGATGACAGAGCTGTTGGAAATTTTTAAATAGATATTTATATCTATTGTAACAGATGACATATCTGATTTTATTAATTATCAAATAAACATTTTTATTTGTTGTCATAGATAACTGAGTTGTTGGGATTTTTAAATAGATATTTATATCTATTGTAACAAACGACTGAGCTGTTCGGATTTCTAAACAGATATTTATATATGTTGCAACAGATGACATATCTGTTTGAAAATATTTCTTTCTCTTTTAATTTTAAAGTAAGAAGCTTCTGGTTCGAGTAGATAATATCAAGTAGTAGTACTTACTACTAAAGACGGTAAAAAATGTTTCTTGGAATCTCAAAAGTGAGTTCATTGAGCAGTCTTGTCTTGTCTTTTCAATGTCAGTAGTCATAGTCTTCCTCGTTCCCCTCAAATTATTAATGAAATTAATGAATATTGAAAACTACCACATCTACGTACACAATTATTAATTAATGAATATTGAAAACTACCACATCTACGTACACAATACGTCTATAAAAATTATCTCATCTCTTCCTTCAGCTGCAGTTTATTTTATTCAACTCTCATTTTTTTCTCTCTCCTCTTTAGGGTCACGACCTTTTTTCTCTCTTTTCTCTTCTCTTCTTATAAAGATCTTTTCAGATCTAAACCCATCCATATCTTTCCTCGACTTAAATTTCTATTTTGATCCTTTTTTTGATATTAAGGTATGGTTCATTATTGCTCTTTTATTCTCGTCTTCTTCTTTGCAAGTTATTTACATCTGTTTTTTTTATTTAATCACTATTTACCCATATCATATTTATTAAAATTTTTTTAAGGAGCTTGTAAGTGTTGAATAAACAATCCAAGAATTTTTATTACAATATGAGAAAAAAATCATCTGTTGGGAGAAGTTTAAAAGCCTTGTTGGCAGTATCATTTTTGTGTATGTATTTTGTTTGTTTCATTATTGTTGATGAAGTTATTGATGTTGTTGGTTGGGTTGGTATTGTTTTAACTTATGGTGTGGTGTTGTTGATGGTTCTGGAATAAAGGATCTTGTTTCTTTGTTGTTGATGATGTTATTGGAACAAATATTGTTATTTCTTTTTTATTGATGTTTATGCTATTGTTGATGTTGCAACAGATGGAGAAACTGCTGGAACAAATAAAACCACCAGAAAGGATGGTTTGATGTATTCCATCAGACTTCACATTTGTTGCAACAGACTCCACATCTGTTGTAATAGACACTACATCTGTTACAACAGTTGGATAATGTTCTTTTTGTGACATTAATTTTTTTCCTCTTCTTTGTAGATATGAAGAACTGACAGTTTATTAACTTTAATGGACTATCGCAAGAGCTGCAGTAAAGATGGGATCAAAGGAATAAACTGCTTGCAGATGAAACCACTTCATATGTAGAAGGTATGTATTACTGATAATGTTATCGTGGAAACACACACAAAGTGCATTGATTTTGTGAATGATGTTTTTACTGATTAGTCATAGATCGTTCAAATAAGATGTTTGTATTTTTACAGTTAAGTTTGGTAGGTCCGAACTGATAAGGCTGAGGGACCATGAATATGGTTCTGATTGCCTATTAAGATTTAATATCGGTTGTTGCTCATGTTTATTTGTCAAGCATTGTGAAGGGATCTAGTTTTTATGTCATTATAAAGAGATTCAATAGCGATTGAACTAACTTTTATGGTGAATTAGACCCTTAGAGGGCCTTCGAAGCTTAGGACTGCATCTAACAAGAATGGAAAACCAGTATAGTTATTTCCCTGGATAAAATTTATATGGCTGGGTTGTTCGCTCGAGGTGATGATTATATGCCAGAATGTGTGGTAGGAGAATGATTTTGAAGAAAAATGGGTGGTTGATGGAAGACTATATCATCTGAGAGCTAATTGAAGAAGAGACATAGAGTAGATACAACTTCTAACAAATCTGGCCGATGGAATTATCTTAACAAATACGAGATCTGAATCAAGTGCAAATATGAAAGTGTATCCGGTAATGTAATTTCATCTGTTGTGTTTTTTAAAAAAAATAATCCATCTGAACACTTTGCTAAAGAGCGACATCGTCGGGATTATCACCTAGATAGAAAATAGGAGAAGACTAACAAAGAAGCCTCATAGGCATCGAGGGTTAAAATGATGTACAACAAGTCTAGAAAACTTATGCCAATATCAACTGCAATCAAAATAAGGAATCTAAGAGAACGCGACAAATTTTTGAATTTTAAATTTCATCCCATGCTTTCTTGTTTGTGTTTTCGATCAGGTCCACTGTCGTTGACCTGATCGGAACCACAAACGAGATTGAAAGGAAAATAGAGTATCATTGCTTCCTTAGTAATATGGTTATAATTGATTGTGTTTTCTTGCCTTGATATGCTTTCAACATTCCATGGAGAAGATTAGGTGCTTGCTATAGTATGTGAATCTCGATAATTTTCAAGCTTGCCTTTAGCTTGTTGATTCTGTATTCAAGCTGGTCGCTGTCGTCTTCGAAGTTGGTAAAGAGTTTCTCGTCTCTTATGAGCTCGATCAGGAACACTACCTTCAAAGTTGTGGTATTCTAAAAGCCCTTCAGAACACTTTTTTTAGAATCCTTAAAGGATACATGGAGGGTCTCTGTGTTTATTTTAGGTCAAAATGTGTTAATGCACATTGAAGATATGGTCCCAACAGTTGAACAACATACTTTTATCGAGCGTTGCTTCATGCATCTTGCTTAACCAATTTGATAAATTAGTAAGCATGGAGTTACGTAGCGTGTGATCTAAACCGGCTCTACCAAGCCTATCAAATGTTACGTAACTCTAAGCTCATTACTCTATAAAAAAAATATGACCGAGTTAGTGCATAAATTGAACGAGCTCAATCTCTTAGCCTTTCTACTGATCGCTCTTCACCAATATAGATGACAAGATATCTGCTATGCAAAAGTCTACACTGTTACCAGATATGTTTGCCTGGGAGCAATTTTTCTGAAGATATCTGTTGATTTCTTCTGAAGAATTGCTCCTAGGAAAGCATATCTGGCGATGGTGTAGACTTTTGCATAGCAGATATCTTGTCATCTATATTGGAAAAGAGCGATCAGTAGAAAGGCTGACAGATTGGGCTCTTTTTATCTTGCACTAACTCGGACATATTGTTTTGATAGGGTAATGAGCTCGGAGTTAAGTAACGTTTGATAGGCTTGGTAGAGCAGGTTTAAATCACATGCTACGTAACTCTATGCTTACTAATTTATCAAATTGGTTGAGCAAAATGCATGGAACAATGCTCGATAAAAGTGTGTTGTTCAACTTTTGGTACCAAATCTTCAACGTGCATCAACACATTTTGACCTAAAACAAACACAGCGATCCTTCATGTATCCTTTAAGGTTTCTGAAGAAAGTGTTTTGAAGGGCTTCTAGAATGACACAACTTTGAAGGTAGTGTTCCTGATTCAGCTCATAAGAGATGAGGAACTCCTTACCAACTTTGAAGATGGCAACGACCAACTTGAATACAGAATCGACAAGCTGGAGGTAAGCTTGAAAATTATCGGGATTCATATACTACAAAAAAAACATCTGATCTTTACCAAGGAATGTTGAAAGCATGCTAAGGCAAGAAAACACAATCAATTAATCCATATTGCTAAGGAAGTAATTATACTCTATTTGCCTTTTATCTCGTTTGTGGTTTCAATCAGGTCAACGGCAGTGGACTTGATAAAAAACACAAACAAAAAAGCATGGAATGAAATTTAAAATTCAAAAATTTCCGCCTTCGCTTAGTTTTCTTATTTTAACTGCAGTTGTTGTTGGCGTAAGTTTTCTAGACTTGCTGAACATCATTTTTACCTTCGATGCCCGTGAGGCTGCTTTGTTGGTCTTCTTCTATTTTCTACCTAGGTGATAATCCCGACCATGCAGCTCCCTCGCAAAGTGTTTAGATGCATTGTTTTACTTTAAGAGACACAACAGATGAAATTACATTACCGGATACACTTTTATATTTACACTTGATTTAGATTTCGCATCTGTTAAGATAATTCTATCGGCCAGATTCGTTAGAAGTTACTTTCTACCCTATGTCTCTTCTTCAATTAGCTCTCAGATGATATAGTCTTCCATCAACCACCCATTTTCCCTCAAAAGCATTCTCCTACCGCACCTTCTGGCATATAATCATCACCCCGAGTGAGCAATCCAACCATATGAATTTTGGCCAAGGCAATAACCATATTGGTTTTCCATTCTTATTTGATGCAGTGCGAGGTTTCTAGGGTCCTCTAAGGGTCCAATGCACACTTAAAGCTAAGTCCAATCGCTATTAGTTCCCTGTAGTGACGACAAATATTGATCCCTTCTCAAAACTTGACACACATAAACACGAGCACCAACCATCAGTAATTCGTAATAGGGTATCTGCACCATCTTCATAAAGTCCTCGGCCTTATCAATTTCGAACGCATCAAACTTAACGGTATAATGTAGGATCTTGTTTGAATGATCAATGCCTAATGGGTTAAAAACTGCATTCACAAAAACATTATACTTTGCGTGTGTTGTCCCGGTAACCTTATCAGTAATGCATACTTAACTCCCACACATATGATAATGGATTCATCTGCACGTACTTTATTCTTCCTAGAAAATCTATGGCTTAAATTGAATAAACAGATGACTAGCTTATTGCAACAGATGACACATCTGTTTATATTGTCAAACAATCGGAGACATCTGTTACGACAATTGATCAACCTATTGCAGAAATCAAACAGATATATAAATTTGTTGCAAAAGATTATCAGTATGTTGTAAGTTATCTAACAGAAAGAATATATTTTACAACAGATTACCCATCTGTTAGATTTATTTTAAAGCAATTTTCTTTTCTTTTTGAGATACAATAATTTATAAATAAGTCCCTCCTTACAAATATGGATGATCCAGATTCGTACAAGAATATTCATATCGAGTCCTTGCTGAACTTCAAAGGCATTTGCTGAACTCTAGAGAGATTTGGCTGACTTCGAAGCAAGGCTGCCGGATGAAAAATATCTGATTAACAATAATAATAATAGTAGTAATAATAGTTAGGTAATGTTTTTTATTTTAGCGATTATTTTCCTCCTTTTGTATATCAAATCTACCCAAGGGATTCAAAAATCTATGAACATTCATTTCATTTTGTTGTCGACTTTGAATTTTTAAATCTTATTTAGTATTTAATAATATTCTGTTTATTCCTTGTTCTCAACATGTCGACGGTTGGTGGTAGGGATTGAGCACCAATTTGTGTCAATAGTTAGAGGTTAATCTGCTATGACAGATCGATCATATATTACACCTGGCGGTTATTAATAAAAAAAGGGCTATTGTTATTGAGAGGGTGAAAAGAAAAAGACATGACTTCCGTTCCAATTATTCAATATGAAAAATGTTTTGTAAATAAATAATAAGGAAATAAATGACAAACACAATTTATAACCACAATTTTAATAATTGATCGTGACTTTTCATTATTTTTATTTTTGAATTTATTTTTTAAATTATTTATTATATAATAAAATGGTTATTATTTTATTAAGAAATTTGAAAAGATATTTTTTTATTTATAAAATAAAAAAGTAAGCAAATTTGAATTAATGATATG
This sequence comes from Capsicum annuum, assembly GCF_002878395.1. Taxonomy (NCBI): domain Eukaryota; kingdom Viridiplantae; phylum Streptophyta; class Magnoliopsida; order Solanales; family Solanaceae; genus Capsicum; species Capsicum annuum. Next base: position 86,367,287 of record NC_061119.1, on the reverse strand, counting down.
ATGATAGTTATTTTTTTAAAAAAAAGTAGATTATACGTTGCAACAATTAAATTATCTGATGCAACAAGTTCACTATGGTTGCAACAGATGATATATCTGTTGTCACAGATGATTTATCTGATGCAACCTATATCGAGTCACACTCAATAAAAACGGTTCTTGGAAAGAACTAATTAATAATAATAATCTGGAAAGTCATGACTTATCACAATATTTCTTAATTTAATTAATTCATTACTTTTCACATTAATAAAAAATATAATTAATAAATAAAGGTGAACAATTAGATTATATGTTGCAACATATATGTTATCTGATGCAACATATTTTATGTGTTGCAACAGATAATATATCTGTTGTCGCAGATGTGTTATCTGATGCAACAGATTTAGAATCTGTTGCTACAACTCAATAAAAACGGTTCTTCAAAAGAACTAATTAATAATAATAATTTGAAAAGTCATGATTTATATCACAATATTTATTTTCTTAATTTAATCAAAAATATAATTAATGTAAGGAGGTGAATAATCGCGCCTTTTTGCCTCTCATTCAAATTCAATCCTCTATAAATAGGTTCCTCCTTACTCAATCGTTCATTCAAATACACTATTTATTTATTGCACCTCGTCTTTCATATTACACTCTAGAAGATAAGATTATGGCTGACCTAGTGTGGGACGTTGCTTTCTGCAAGACGCCGTGAATGAACTTCAGAATCAAGTTTGTGATCTGCAATGGGAACTGGGAGGAGTTAGATCAAGAATGCTCCACGAGATACGCAGGCTGAGAAGGGCCTTACTACTTTCGGTTGAAGATTGGCCGGTTGGCAATGATGATGCTGATAATAATAATAATAATTAGACTATTATTTTTCTTTTAGTCTATTAGATGTATTTTTATTTGTTTTTGTTTAATAAATAAATTATGTTTGATCTTTGACGTTTTAATCCATATTTAATTTTCATTCTGTCTATTATCTTCTCAACAAACATGTCGACGATTCGACGTAAAAAAGAATAATTTAGAATCCAGTAGCAATAGCAAGATTTATCTGTTAGGTTTGTGGCAGGGGTTGATGTGTTGTTCAAAATAGATTACTCATGTTGCAACAGATTAGAAGTTGATGCAACAGATAAATAGTCTGTTTCAACAGATGACTAGTTTATTGCTTTGCTTGGCTCTGACGTTTTAATTCGTACTCCCTCCGTCTCAAATTACTCGTCCCAAATTGAGATGCCACATTGATTAAGAAAAATAATTAATAACATGTCTAGTTTATCATAACCCACTGATCAGTTGGTAGGACATTAGACGTGTTTGAAATAACCATTGTTTGCTATTCAATCGAAATTTTATAAGAGAAAAAAGCTTTTAATGTCGGTCGGCGTATAGTCCCCCTATTAAATGATGTTTTCATTTTAATTTGAAGAAAAAATTATTAATGCAAAGGGTAAAACATGGATTTTTTTAATTTTTTCTTGATTACTGAAAAAGACAAGTAAAATGAGAAATCGAATTAGGAAATTTTGGATGGCTAATTGGACGTAAGGAATAATTTTGAATCCAGTAGCAATAGCAAGTGTTGAAAATATATTGGTTATCTATTGGGTTTATGGCAGGGGTTGATTTGTGTTGTTTCAAATAGATTTATCATTCGTTGCAACAGATAATTAGTCTGGTGCAACAGATAAACATTTTGATGCAACAGATAATTAGTCTGGTGCAATAGATAAATATCCTGATACAACAGATAATACGTCCGATTTAACAGATAATACGATGATGCAACAGATAAATAGTTTGATGCAACAGATAAATCTTCTGATGCAACAGATTACTCATCTGATGCACTAGATGATTGATCTGTTTAAATTGTGGGCACTTATGCTGGATTCATAATCGGGGTTCTATCCATTATTGAAAAAATAGAAGTGTGCCAAGATGACAAATAGGAATAAAAATCATAATTTTACTTACCAAAGTCACCTATGAAGTAATGCCAAAGTGGAAAGTGACGTAGTAAACAAAATTTGACCTAAGAAATTGATCAGATCGCAGCAGTAGCGCTGTACCAATAACAACAACAAAAAATAATCGACAAGAAGAAGATAAAGATGATAATGAAGTAGAAAATGATGATAATGAAGCAGAAGATGATGAATAAAGCAGCAGAAATAGAAACAATTAACAACAAAAATCGCTAAGAGGGATAAAACAACAATGGATGAGAAGAGAGAGAAAGACGCCTTTTTTCCTTCCGTTTCCCGTTATTTTAGGTATACAATGGTATCAAAGTATAAGTTTAAAAACTTGTGGATTATTTTCAAACTTCCCCAACTTTCTTAATCCATAATAAAGTAATTGTCACCTCCAACTAATAATTAAAACTTGTGTCACCTACGCCTCATTTTAAAACTCTTTTGTCACTGGTGGCCCAAACCCCTCAATAACGTAGCCTTTATTTTGGTGTTGTATAAAGAGTCGCAAGAATGGATGAATGAAGAGATTAAGGTTTCGTTGTATATTAAGGAAGAAAAAAACTGAAGTTGCCTTTAGTTTTAAGGTCTTTTATCGATGGAAGTAGGAAGAAGTGGGCAATATTATAGTTAAGTATTTAACTTAAGTTACCGGATGAATTTAATATGGAGTTTTTGTAAGAATTTAAAAAGTAGGGTCAGTTGTAATAATAAATAAAGTTGAAATTAAAGTTGGAAAAAAGTGAAAACCAAGCAATTTGGAGTTGGATTTGAAATTTTCACAGCCAAACACCTCAATTTTCAATAAAATAAAATAATTTTTCGAAAAAAAATAAAAAATTCTTATGACCAAATGGGTCCTAAAAAAGAGTAATTTTTTTAAAAGGACTAAAAAAAATATATGCCAAATAAATTAATTTCCAACAGAGACAAACACAAGGTTATTTTTTCACCTGTTCCATTCTTGATGAACAGATTTACCTGATACTTGTTGCTGGTGGGAGGTGTATCCCATGGAAATAGTTGAGTTGTGTGCAAGATGACATGGAACGAGTATCAAAATAATAATAAAAAAATTATGTTTATTAGTTTGATTGAATTTTTTTCTTTGATTTAATTTTAATAAAATTAGTTCAAATTAAATACGGAAAATGTTCAAAAATACCCCTGAACTATCTGAAATAGCTCAAAAATATATCCTTCGTTAGATTTTTGGCTCAAAAGTGTCCCTCCATTAAATATTTGATTAAAAAATACCCCTCTTTCTAACGGAATTCCACTAAGGATGGCACCTAGGTAAAAATAGCCACCTAAACATTCCACATCACTATCCACATGTGTAACACCTTTTAAAATCATCAACCCATAAGTTTTTTTGCAACAATGCAAATCTCAAGATATTTCCTCCATGGAAAGGAGGATTATAAGTTTTGTACAAGTGATTTGATCACGAAGAGTTCCATAAGTCATGTAATTATAAACCAAAATCATCTCATTGTTATAATCACAAGAACCAATTAAGGATACCAAATACAAACGTCTTAGCTTTGATAACATGTGAATCTCTGTTTCAAACTCGCAAACTCCTTGCTTTGATGAAACTATGGTTGCGCTGTTATCTATGTACCTTTTGCACCCATTACTGAAACCTCTATGTATGAATCTAGATGAGTTTCTTAGGAAACCTTTCTATAGCACAATCTAAAACATGAAAGAAGGAAAACTATTCTTGAAACATCTCATAGCCTCCTGTACATAAGTATGGTGCACAACACACCCATGTACAAGACTCTACTAGATGTGGCTTTCAGACTTTCTAGGAAACTATTGAACCTTAGGCTCTGATACCAAGTTTGTAACACCCCAATTTTCTGAACCAGAATGCTACACGGTGCCCATGACCCCGAAGGACCACAAGCTAACCTATGACTGATATCTGTACCTGAGCACTGAATAACCATACTATAAAATATGCGGAAACATAATACTGTAAGGCCATAAAGTTCAAATCTGAATAAATATCTGATAAACTAATGTCTGAAAATAGTATAATAATACCAACACAAATCTAAAATAATTGTCTGACATGCTGTAGTCTGAAAGCCTTTAACTGTACTGAATAAGGAGTTGAAGGAACATGTCTCTAACTAACTCTATCAACTAAAAACTACATTGAAATGATAAATAAAGTAATAATCATATCATCCTCGAATGAAGAGGACTCACTGTTGACACTAACTGCTGAAATCTGCAATGCTACTACTGCTCTGAAACTTGTGCCTCTGAAACTATGGTGTAACATTAAAAGAAAACACCATAGCGCAAATGCGTCGGTACGACTGAATGTACTGAGTATACGAGTGAGGTAGGCTATATGCAAAGGTTTTATATGCATGAACAATGCTGACTAATATGAATGTCACAATACATGCATGCACAGATAACTGTAACTGAACTCGTAGTGATACTGACTACTGAGTTTGAATGCTAACACATGAGTTTACTGATACTGAGATACTGAATGATTGAGTTTATTGATATTGATATCTGGGTCACTAATAAGTGAGGAACTGATACTGTATTATGGAATACTGAGAGACTAATATTCTATTACTGATAAGTGAATGATTATTTCTGACAGTTCTGATTATGAAGAACTGGTCTAATTGACTGTATCTGATAGTCCTAAAACTGAATACTAATAACATGGTTTATCGATATCTAACATGAATGATAAGTGAGTTATGATAACTAATATAACTGATAACATAAATGATTGTATCAGACAGTCATGAATCTAATGGAACTATCAAAGTTCCGTACTGTATCTGAGTTAACTATATCTGACAGTCCTGATTCTGTAACTGAAACTATGGAAGAATTCATCTAACCGACATGCCTCGAATGTTCTTCAATAGATAAATCAGGGTCCAATCTGTACCCTGATTGGAAAGGTGCCAATACCGTGCCACGGGTAAAGACAAGCTGTGAGTGACCCTCAAATCTGGCAATGTCCCCATAAGAAAACGCCGGGTATCCGTCTCATCAACTCTAAAGTTAGTAGTGTTGATATCTCAATCTATGCTGGCTACATAGTTCTGGAACGCAAGGATTGCTTCTAGGAATCTCACCCTCAATCTGGCAGTGTAGATTTCCATCCTTGGGTTCGCTCGGTGCTGAATCCTACACCTATCTGAATAGACACTGAACATGAATACTGAGCTGAGTTGCTGAGTTTCGTTGACTGACGGAATATTACTTATGATTGACTGAGTTCATGAGATTTCTGAGAATACTGAGTTACTGCATTTTTCCTGAGTCACATGACTGACTGAGTTCTATGGAACATGGCTTGACTGTGGATATCGTGAAAACATGACATGGCTTTAGGCACACAGCTATATTTTTTGGGTACAAGTACCCCCAAGACTCGATAGAAGGAAACTGGCACTTCTTGACAATCTTGAATACATGATCAATATCAACCATTCATAATAAAATAAGTTGGGGAAATTTCATAAAATGCATGGATATTATAAACTTGCACATGGTAGGAATGCATATAATCAAGATCATGATTTCATACTCTAACATCATGGCATTCCAACAACATATTCATTGTACAACAATAGCATGGAAACCATTCAAGCATAAGGTTAATAACATGAATTCATCTTTTAGACCATAATAATACATAATATATGTATTGTTTCTCTTAAACATTTAATCAAACACCTTACATGCACAATTTAGGCATAGGTGAAATAATAAAATTTTATATCATGAACAACCAAGTTTACATGTTTCCAACTCATATAATATCATAGATTCATAGAAACACATAAAGATTCCAATTTGGGAATCATTCATCATCAACAACTTGATTATTAACATCCAACAATATAGACATCATAAACAACTAAGTTCATAGATTTTAACTTACATACTAACATAGCTTCATCAAAATACATAAAGATCCCAACTTGAAACCATACAACAACCATCAACATGAACATAATCATACCACAACAAAGTATTCACAATACATGATTTAAAACTTGATTCTTGAGCTCCATGAATGAAAGGGATCCATGGATGAATACTACTCATACCTTAGATTAAGACTCCATGAAAATTTGCGGTGAAATTGGCTTGAATCTTGAAACCCCCAATTGAACCCTTACTTGTTCTTGATAATCTTGGAGAGAAATTGAGCAAAAGGAGTATATTCTGGTCTCAAATGTCATTAATCCCGTGTTATGGAGTATATATAGGGGTGGAAGATGACCAAAATGCCCTAAAAAAAGAGAGAAAGACGCAGTTGTCCCTTTGTTGACTGTCTAACAGGCTGAAGTAAATTGATCATCAATTTTTACTCCGATGTTCAAATTGGATGAAACCAAATGCATTGGAAAGAAGACTCAAAGATCTTTCCATTGATATATATCAGCTCTCACAGTTAATTATATACAGGAAGTTATGATCGTTTGAATTTAATTGAAATTTTGACCTGAAATGCGCCTGGAATGCGGGAGTATTTCAAACCAGTGAGTTAGCCACTGAAATGCTCCCGGAATGTGTCCAATGCGTACTAGGGGATTTCCCCATCGCAACTCAACTTGAAAATCCAAAAATGGAGGTCAAGAAGGTCGTCAAATAAATTCCCGAAGTTAAGAGGTCTAAAATGAGATTAAATGTTGAACTTGAACACTTAGCAAAAATTTTATAAGTGTTGGAATCTCTCTTGGAGCTTTACGAGTTGAATTTGACATGCGATTTTTACAGGGTCTTATAATTTTTGATCCAAAAATCTAACAAGGGGTATTTTTGAGCTATTATTTTTAAACCTTTTCGAATTAAATATCATCAATTTTTAAAAATTTAAAATCAAATCAAATAAAAATATTCTATTTAATCAATTGGTCCCCAAAGCGATTGAATTCTGTGTGTTTTGACCTTTGTATAAATCGGAGCAAGCAGGAGAAATCTTCCGATGGATATACTGAAACAGGAACTGGAAAAACGCCGGAAAAATCTAGCGGAAGACATCGGTGGCCGGAAAATTTTCAAGCGATTGGAGATCGAACAGAAGCGGCTCCAGAGAATTCGCGAAGAGGAAAAAGCTGAAGCCGAAGCGAAAGCCGCCCGTCAAAAACACTCACAACATCAACAGAAGTCATCTACCGATGATGAATCCTTATCATCAAAATTAAATTCCAAAACCGATGTACAATTGCTTAAACAGGATTCATCATCGGTTTCAAAAGTACTTACTGACGAACAAGAAATCGACGGATTAAATTTACCGAGACAAGAAGTTATTCGTCGTCTTAGGTTTTTGAAAAAACCGGTGACCTTATTTGGCGAAGATGATGATGCGAGGCTTGATCGTTTGAAGTTTGTGTTGAAAGCTGGTTTGTTTGAAGTTGATGATAGTGATATGACTGAAGGACAAACGAATGATTTTTTGAGAGATATTGTTGAATTGAAGAAACGGCAGAAGTCGGGGATGATGAGTGATAGGAAGCGGAAAGTGATGGAGGATTCGGGTGAGGATAAAGATGGAGGAGGTGGTGATGAAGATTTGAGTGGAGATGGAAACTCCTCGGGAGTTGATCATGATAAGGATTTGAAGAGAATGAAGACGAATTTCGGGGAGTTGTGTGATGAGGATAAGATATTGGTGTTTTTTAAGAAGTTGTTGAATGAGTGGAATCAGGAGCTTGACGAGATGACGGAGTCCGAAAAGCGGACAGCTAAGGGGAAATCGATGGTTGCTACTTTTAAGCAGTGTGCTAGGTACTTGCATCCGTTGTTCAAGTTTTGCAGGAAAAAGGTAATTGTTTCCTTCTCTTTCAATCGCTTTTGTTATTAATGTATGCTATTTCTGTTATTGTTCGGGCTGCTTTGGACTTTCTTTTTGGAGCCGAGGGTCTATAGGTGATACGATTCAATCTATGAGTGAAAGCTAAACTAAGAAACGAAGAAAAACAAGGATAAAGATAGATGGAGTACCAATAAGATAGACACAATAAAAGGAATTGAAAACAAGTAAAAGGTATATCAAACCCTAAACCCTCAATCAATTAAACCAAACAAAGCACCTAAATCTTACGTAGAATTGGATTCCCGAGCAACCCACGTTTCTAAACAAAAGATCAACACAAAGCGATTCCATGCTTGCCTCACACTCTCAATAGAGTTTGAATTCATAATTCATCAAAAGCTATCAAATGAAATGTCTAAGGCATCTATTTATAGTGTTTGCCTTTGCATACTTGTCCTATTACAAAAATAGCCCAAAAGGGACTATTTTGGAAATAACCCATAAGGGCTCTCTTTATTCCTTGCGCCATGGCTTTCCTTGGCTCCAAGCTATCAACCATACTCTAAATTGCTTTAATGCACGCTCAATAGTGTTGATGGCCATTTGACTCGTATCGTCGTCCCCTTCTTGAAAAGGATTGGACCTTGAATCCGAACCTTGCAAAAACGTAGGAGAAACAAGCACACAATATCCTCATGGCATGAGGGTTAGAGTTAGTACAATCAATTATAGCATCATGCCAAGGTTGCACCCATTTCACATATAACCAAACATCCTTCAAAACATTGGAAGAAAAGTGAACATTTAAAGGGAAAAGGAGTTGGCTACGATAAACATCAAGAAATTCCCCAAAGTTAGTTCCATTAACTACATTACCAAACAAATCATCACATGTTGGAATAGCTAAGGGTAGAATCAAGGAGTCTTTAGATTGGCCATCCGGGTTGGGGTAACCATATATTTCATGCGCATTCAAATTATTCCAAAATATGGTTTGCAAGACATCAACACCATCTAGGTAAGATTTTAAGTCAAATACCTTTAAAATATTATCTACCTTAGGATAAATGTCATCATGAATACAAGGAAGGCTAGGAATAAGAGGGATAGGTACATACCTTTGGGGCAAAGCCTTGAACTTGCTCTCTTGCCCTTTGAACTTGCACCACGTGGACCTTGCCTCTCATGCACTAACTTGGAAGTTGGCAAGATATTAGTGCCGAATGTAGCAAACAACAAGGGCTTAGGTTTGTAACTAATCTCTCCTTCATCCCAAAGCTCCTCATTTTCATTACTCATCTCTTGCCTCATCATTAGGTTAAAATTCACAACCTCTCCTTCTTGAGGCCAAACATCTTCATGGGAAGCTTTCATCATCAAACCATTATGTATATCTCCTTCAACTCCCATAATTTCTTCTTCACTCCCATGGTCATGGTCATCATCCTCTTGGGTATCTTCCTCACCACCATCCTCTTTATTGACCTTCTCTCCAACAAAGTAAGCATCACCTTCTACCAATACTATGTTTCTTCGATTAGGGCATTCACTTGCCTTATGACCCCAATCTTGACACTTAAAACAAACAATGCCTTTAGGATTGGTGTTAGAAGATTAGTTACCTTCATTCCTTGGTGGATACCTTTGGATGGTCTTGTCAATGGGCTTCCTCTTTAAGGACTTGTTGAAATCCTTGTTCTTGTTCCATCCGGATGAAGTAGAAGAAATGTAACCTTTATTGAATGACTTCTTTTCATAGTTATTTCGTTCAACCTTAATGGCCGCTTCAAGAAGGTCTTCTATTTGTTCAAACTTGTGGACAACTAGTTGAGAAGCAATGTCATAGTCCAACCTACCTTTGAATCAAGCCATACAATGATTTGGCGGTTCAACAATTTTGGAACTCCTCATAATAGTCTTCCACTTCTCTACCTCCTTGTCTCAAGTTATAGAACTTGGTTAATTGCTCTTGCTTGAACCTTTCCGTTACATACCTCTCTTTCGTAAATGCCCTCAATTCATCCCAATCCGGAAGGTCGGGATTACCATTTCTTTCTCTTTGCACTCTCTCAGTCTCCCACCAAGTAGAAGCATATCCTTCAAATTGAGCAATTGCATGAGCGGCTTTCTTGTGTCCGGTTAACTCATTGAGTTGGAAGATCCTATTGCATTATACTTCATAATCAAGGTAGACCGATGGATCATTAGTTTCTTTAAAGGTAGGAAGAGTGATCTTGATGGAGTTGAGACCCGCATCTCTACCCATATTTCCTCCTTGATCCCATTGATGATCTTCTTGAACTTGGGACGGTGTCCTAAGTTTCCTATTCCATGTGGAACCGGACCAAATCTTCCTCTTCGTCCTCTATGTCCTCCTTCTCGAGCTCCTCTTCTATTTCATACAAATCCCACAAGGAGAGCCACTTCATCTCCTCAATAAGGTTCCTCACCTTCCACATCAATTTGGATTGGTTAGTTATGATTAGCCGGAATTTGAGGTGGTTGGTTTTGGTTTAGTGAGGCTCTCGACAGTCCTTGGGGTATTTGGATGTCGGGTTCTTGGTTTTGTGGAGCTTCTTGGTGGACTTGGTTGAATTGGGGTTGTAGTGGGCGAACGGGATTCCGGTTGTTTGGATAAGTAGGGGCTTGGTTGTTGGGTTCATGTACTTGTATTGATGGATTGAGCATTTGGTGAAGTGTTTCCGGAGTTATAGTAGCGGAGGTGTTGAGATCATGTCCAGCAGAGGAGGCATGGTAGTTTTGAGGAGTTGAGTGGGTGGAGTCTAGACAAACTTCCAAAGTGTCCATCCTCCTTGATAGTGATCCTTCCATCCCTTTCATTCTTCCTTCAAAGGATCCTAATCGACTATATATAGCATTAAGCTTCTCCATGATGAAAGCTAACATAGCATTTATGGTGCTATTATCCATGGTGTGTGATATTTCACCTTCTTGAGCCATTGTACCTATTAAGAAACACTAAACAAAACAAAAACAACAAACAAGTTAAAGGTTAGGAAATCAACCTCACAGGCTCTCAAAGTTCACACCTTTGTTTGTCACTCAATTGGTGTCGCAAGTATTGATAGCTCGTTTGTACTCCGATGAGATTGCTTGGTACCAATTGTGGCTTGAGGTCGGAATAGATCCATGTTTGAAACGACTCAAAGAAAAAATATGTATGGACTTGAGTTAAGAACTGGCAACGAATTCAAAAGAGAAAAGCTAGAAAGAAATAGGACGATGAAATAAAAGGACTCAAAAACTAATTAATCAACTAGTAGATCAATTATTAGTGGTTAATTAGTGTTTTAAGAATCAAAGAAAACAAGTTTAAGAATCAAGAAAAGAAACTAGAAATTCAAAAGTGAGCTTACGAAAATTGGTCCAAGTTGACGACTAGGGGAAGTCGTCACTTGGTTGACAACTTGTCAACCTTGTCGTCAACCTTAGACAGAGTAGTGTCTTCAGGTGACGACTTGTCACTGAGTTGACGACTTGAAGTGATGACTAGGGCTCGTCGTCACCCTTAACCAGTGTAGTTGACGACTTGAAGTTGGTGGCTTATCAGTGGGTTGACGACTAGTTGATAATCGTCACCCCAAGGCAGTGTTGTTGACGATTTGTGCTGATGGCTTGATACCTTGTTGACAACTAGTGTTGACAAGTCGTCACTTGGTTGATGGCTTGTCAAGCTTGTCGTCAACCTTGATCAGTGAGGTATTTCTTGCTCTTTTCGTGCGATGGAAGAGGCGTGAAGGGTTCTCAACAATTTCTCCTTCTTGGTATGATCTTAAAAGCTTCTTGGAGATTATTCAAGACTTTGAATGCTTCAACAATTGATCAAACAATTCTTGAAAGCCTTGAATTCTTTGTGGTCCCCTCCTTTGTACTCTTCTCTGTTTCTTCCTTTAGAATATTTCTTTTTGATGCCTTTTGATTCTCTCTCTTTGGAAGATTTGGAATATTTTTGGTAATAAACAAGTACCTCACTCTCCTCTCACTCCCTTTTTGGATCAAACACAACCTTTTTGAATGTTCTTCTTCAACAATATATGAAGATCATGAAGAACACCAAGAACATTCAAAATTGACCCTTAAGTAAATGACCTCGGAAGTTGATGAAATTCGAGACCCAAGTTCACTTTAAACTCTTGAACACAATCCACACGTTTTCAGCTCAAAATTCCAACTAACAACCCTCCAAATTTGAGAACCCACCTCTAAGTTTCTTCAACTTAAGCTCAAACAATGGTGGATGACTCAAATCAACCCGGAATAAGCTCAAATTTGATATTTAGACTCTAATATTGTTAGGAAATACAGATCTAACACTAGAAACACAAAAAGACACAAAAACCAAAAACTCAATTTTGACCTAGGGGCAAAACGGGAATATTTTTTTTTCTTTTTGTGATTTTTCGATTTTTCAACACAACAAGACCCAAGATTGACTTTGTGAGAACGAAATCAAGATCGGCTCTGATACCAAATGATACGATTCAATTTACGAGTGAAAGCTAAACTAAGAAATGAAAGAAAAACAAGCGATAAAAGATAGATAGAGAAGCAATAAGATAGACACAATGAAAGAAATTGAAAGCAAGTAAAAGGTATATCAAACCCTAAATCCTCAATCAATTAAACCAAACAAAGCTCCTAAATCTTACGTAGACCTCAAGGTAATTGGATTCCCGAGCAATCCAAGTTTCTAAACAAAAGATCAACACAAGCGATTCCACGCTTGCCTCATACCCTCAATAGAGTTTGCATTCATAATTCATCAAAAACTGTCAAATGAAATGTCTAAGGCATCTATTTATAGTATTTGCCTTTGCATTCTTAGGCTGCATTTGTTTTTTTTTTTAAGATTCAGATGTTTGAATCTGAATGCACATTTGAATGATTAAGATGTTGTCTTTAGATCTGAAAACTGAATGATTAAGACTGTTCGTTTTTTCAGCATTTGAATGTGTAAAATTTTTTTATTTGTATACATAATAAAATAAAAAATACAATTCAAATAAAAAACTAATTATATATCAGAAAAGTATATAATTTAATATAACAAAATTCTTATTTGATTGAAAAAAATATTTATGTTTGTTAGAGATAGTGGAGATGGTTTATAATAGTGGTTGCGGCGACAACTATTGATGTTAGGGATTAGTAATTTTGGTGGTAATAGTTGTGATGGTTGGTATTGTAGTGACTGTTATGATGGTGGCGGTTGATAGTGGTGGTGGTGGTTGTGATGTGACGTTGCTTGATGTCAGTAGTTGGAGGTGTTGACTGTGATGGCTGAAAAATGAATGCATGAAGGTTGACGATGTATTGGTGCTAGTTGGAGATGTTAATTGTGATGGTGGAGATGGTTGTTAGTAGAGATAAATTGTAGCGATGGTAGTGGTTGAAGTGATGGTAGAGGTGGCGTTACTAGTGATAATGATGGTGACGGCCGAAGAATGTATGGAGGTTGTGATGTATTAGTGGTAGTTAGCGGTGGTACTAGTTGTGATAGATGAGTTGGTCGATAGTAGGGATTGACCGGTAGTGGTTGATGATGGTGGTGCTGTAGACGGTGGCGGTGGTGGTGAATATAATTAGAATAATAGAGGTAGTAGATGTGGTAGCGATTGACAATAGTGGTTGGTAACGATATTTGTTGTCGATGGTGGTTGTGATGGTGGAGGTGGTTGGTGGTGGTGGTGGTGGTGGTGGTGGTGGGTGGTGGTTGATAATGGTGGCGGTGACAAGAGGTGGTTAGTGGTGGTGATTGATGATTCTGACCATAGTGGCGGTGAATATTATCTAACACCAGAATACATTTCAAACTTATTAAGACTTGATTCTAGATGTAAATGATTAAGACCTATTCAGACTTATTTAGAGCTAAAATCTTGATAAAAAATAAATGCACTTAATGGTTTGAAGTCTGAACCATTCAGATTCAGACCTCCATTGATTGCAAACAAATAAGCCCTTAGCCTATTACAAAAATAGCCCAAAAGTGACTATTTTGGAAATAACCCACAAGGGCTCTCTTTATTCCTTACGCCATGGATTTCCTTGGCTCCAAGCTATCAACCATACTCGAAATTGCTTTAATGCACGCTCAATAGTGTTGATGGCCATTTGACTCGTATTAATAGGGGAGGGAAACAGCCTCTCCAAATTTGAGTTAGAGTTAAGGTCTGTGTACGACTACGCTGCATATGTTGTTGTTCTTGTTGCTTTAATAGATGCTATGTTCTGTTTCTGCAATTCCTGATTCCGCAAGCTTTATATTAGTTTTCTTTCTTAGTAAATGCAATTGCTTGAAATTAAACTTAGTTGGAAATTTACTTAATCAGACTGAATTCCAGCATATGAATTCAGACTAAGGTGGATCCAATTTATGAAAGAATGAATTAGGCAATGTGATACGGAATATGGTTGTCCTTGTGGGAGTTCTAACTGTGATATAAAAGATTATAGCCTCTTGTACAAGCCTGTGTTCGAATCTAGTGATGATGTATTTTTTTGATCAGATAACACCACCTTTATCATAACTGGAGTCAATTGCTTATGTTTTGTTTTGAAATTTGATTGAAATTGATCGTGAAGATTTATGATCTCTTGTTCGTCCAATGCTTTACTTGTCGGTATTGAAATAGTAAGTATTATAGAATATTGGTGAAGGATGGGTTCACATTCTTACTATAGATCCTGTGTTAAATCTTGCCTGCACATCATCTCATCTGTATAACCTGAACTGGAATAACTGGGTAAGAGAACTTTTGATCTATACTCTAATCGTTTCATTACCATCCATGGTTAAGTAGATGATGGGATAAAATAATGAATTCTTTGACCCTTCCTCTTCTTGTGAATAAGGATTTTATGTTCTGTGGCAACTGTGGTATAATGATCTGATCTGGAAGGACAATGGTTCATAGAATTTGAAGACAAAGAAACAGTTCCTATATGCACATGCATAAGAAGATTTGTACATCTTTCTTATGTAAAAGTATGGAATGATGCATGTATTCCATAAGTTAATTTCCAGTTAATTATCTTGCTGAAAAAATAACTTTAACTTAATTAATTGATGCATATGTACTCCACATGAGTCTAAAGGGTTCAGGGTGAGCAGAAGCAAGACAGAGTATGTGGAATGTAAGTTTAATGACGTGAGGCGGGAGAACGAGGTAGTAGTGAAGCTGGAAGCACAGGAGGTATGTAAGAGGGATAAGTTCAAGTATCTCGGGTCCGTGATCCAGAGTAACGGTGAGATTGACGAGGATGTCTCGCACCGTATTGGGGCGGGATGGATGAAGTGGAAACTCGCGTCGGGGGTGCTGTGTGATAAGAAGGTGCCGCCCAAGCTTAAAGGCAAATTCTATAGGGTGGTAGTCCGTCCGGCCTTGCTGTATGGAGCGGAGTGTTGGCCAGTTAAGAACTCCCACATCCAAAAAATGAAGGTGGCAGAAATGCGGATGTTGCGCTGGATGTGTGGACTGACTCGAGGGGATAGAGTTCGGAATGAGACTATCCGGGAGAAGGTTGGTGTGACTTCAGTGGAGTGTAAGATGCGGGAAGCACGATTGAGATGGTTCGGACACGTGAAGAAGAGGGGCATGGATGCCCCGGTCCGTAGGTGTGAGAGGCTAGCGTTGGATGGTTTTAGGCGGGGTAGGGGTAGGCCGAAGAAGTACTGGGGTGAGGTGATTAGGCGGGACATGGAACAGTTACAGCTCACCGAGGACATGACCCTAGATAGGAAGGTCTGGAAGACGCGAATTACGGCAGAAGAGTAGGGCCAGATTGGGTCGCTAGTGTAGGGAATTACTTGGTGGGTTTTTTTTTTATTTTTTATTCCCGTTATGATTCCGTATTCAGTGTTCCATGCTTATTACGAATCTGTGTGCTTTCCTCTGCTTTCCTCTGTTTTATATTCCTTATGGGTGCCGTATTTATGTTATGTCATCTGCTTCTGTGCTTTACTATGTGTTTGTGTGATATCTTGTGCCTTGAGCCGGGGGTCTTTCGGAAACAGCCTTTCTACTTCATCAGAGGTAGAGGTATGGACTGCGTACATCTTACCGCCCCCAGACCCCACTAAGTGGGAATACACTGGGTTTGTTGTTGTTGTTGTTGTATATGTACTCCACATGAGACGTTATCGGTTATCCTTCATGTGATTAATGATAACCCTATAGATGATGATAAGTCAAGTGTATCAGGGGATCTTATTCAATGTCTTATTATATACTCCCTCTATTTCAGCTTGTTTGTCTTTCTTTCTTTTTAGTGGGCATTTGGCTATTTGGCTATAAAAACTAAAATTTTTGAAGTTGGAGTTTGAATTGAAGTTGGAGTTGTGTTTGTCCATAAATATAATTGGAGTTGTTTTTGAATTTTTGTAAGAGAAGGAAGATGGAAAAAAGTGAACAAGTTTTTCTTGTTTTTCACTTTTCCAAATACAACTCCAAGTTGCATTTGGAATTCTCATGGCCAAACATCAGCTTGGAGTTGTATTTAGCATAAAGTGAAAAAATTTTCTGAAAGTGAAAACATTTTCATGGCCGGACGGCCCTTAGTTCGTTCCAATGAATTCCTCTTTAATTTTCTTGGCAATTATTTAGTGCCTGTTTGGGATTGCTTTTTTTGAGAAAAACTGTTTTTGAAAAAGATGGTGTTTGGTAAACTTGCAAATGTGCAAAAATTCTGCTTCTAGAAAAAAGCAGAAGCAGAAATTATTTTCTTCGTGACAAAAATATCCCTATGATTTACACACACATATATCCCTTTCTCTTAGATTTGACACTTAAATTCATCTTGTTACAAATACTATGACTATACATTATTTCATACGACAACGCTTTATCATTGATAAAGACTTCAACTATTTGCCAACGAAGACATTATCACAGAGATTGAAGAAGGAGATGGACCTTCTGGTATACCTTCAGAAATACAAGACAAATCTTCTACTAGTATGGAGACATTGCGTGATAAAATTAGAGATGAAATCATTGAGAATTTTTGTGAGGACTACTTATTTTTGTGGTGAATTTTTTCATATGTTGTTATTTAATTTATGGAGTAATTTTTAAATTCATTTTGTTTGATGTTTTTAGGTAATATTTAAATTATTATAGTAATATTATATCATTATTTAACATTTTTTATTATATCTGTGTATAAATATTGATTGAAAATTCTATACCACGTACTTTTTAATTAAATAAAAATAAAAATTTTAACTAAAAATATTATAATAGATATTTAAAATAAATTTTCTCTATAAAATAATTTTAGTAGTAAAAGTTTATTAATACATATCCTTTTTTGTTATTTGTTTCTCAAAAGTACTTCTTAAAAAAGATTATTCAAACCCAATCTGTTTATCAAAAGTACTTTTCAAAGGAATTTACCAAACACAAGTTGCTTTTTTTCAAAAACAATTTTTTGAAAAGCCTTAAAAAATGTTTCTCAAATAAGCAGTTTTTTATCAATATTGCCAAACGGGCTATTATAGTCCGTTTGGGATTTTTTTTTCCTAAAAAAAAATATTTTTTTATTAAAGTATCTCTTATTAATTAATCAGCATGTCATATAAGTTGAGTTTAAAATTTTATACTTCTTATTTACATCATAATTCTTGATTTTATTCTATGATTTATATATTATTTTTGTAATATTATATCATTATTTTAATGTATCTGTGTATATAATGAAAATTTTATAGTACGTACTTTTAATTAAATAAAAATAAAAAATTTAATGAAAAATTTTATGATAGATATTTAAAATAAATTTTCTCTATATTTTAGTAGTAAAATTTTATTGATACATGTCCTTTTCATCATTTGTCTCTCAAAAACACTTCTTGAAAACGATTATTCAAACACAATCTGTTCATAAAAAGCACTTTTCAAATGAATTTACCTAACACAAAATCTCTTTTTGAAAACATTTTTCTGAAAAACTATTTTATAAAAGTGCTTCTCAAATAAGTAATTTTCTAGCAGCAATCTTGAACGGGCTCTTAGTTTCAACTTTTTACTTTCCATGTTTAAGACCACTGTTAGAATATGAGTAGGAATAAAAGTAGTTATAGAATTCTACTTGAAAAAGAACTGGAATGTAATGTCCTCTTTGGAAATGTATTGGAATGTAGTATCTATAAATAGGGTCTCAGTGTAATCATAATATTCCTCCTGTATATTTCTCAGATGGTATTAGAGCTTCTACGAACTTGGTGGAAAATTCAAGAGCTTTCACTGGTAGTGGGCGTCTATGACCCATATATGTCGCTCGTTTGACTAATGATAATGTTAGAAAAATTTGGGCCACATGCTTTTTTCTAGTGGCTTCTCATATTTGATTTGTGTAGCACAATGTTTTTTTTGGTTACTATTTTCTCATATCTGATTTGCATAGCACCGTGTATCTTTTTGGTGATTACTTTTTCGTATTTGATTTGCATAGCACCGTGCATCTCTCTGAACTACTTATCATATTCAATTTGCATAGTACCGTGCATTTTTTCATACTATTTTCTCATATCTGAGTTGCACAGCACCGTGCATCCTTTTGGTGACTCCTCATATCTAATTTACGTAGTTTTGTTCATCTTTTCGATGAATCTAGATCTGATTTGCACAGGATTGTGCCATCAATTTGATCATACTCATATAATTTTCATTTTTCAGTAGGGTCGTGTTGTCATTTCGACCGTACTCATATGATCTCTTTTTCAGTAGGATCGTGCCATCATTTCGATCCTACCCATATAATTTTTTCTTAGATTGTGACCACACTTTTTAGCTGTCAAATCTAATAAGCTAGCGCATGAGCATGTTCCGTCCAGTTTTTTGGTAACTTTTTTGTTCAAGATCTACTTATCTCTTGATTTTGAGATGACCTATATATTTTATATCAGCTTCTGGCAATTTTCCCGCTGCAAATCAACTTTTCAGCGACGTTTACAACTTCAGTTTGTTCCTTTTCAACTGAGGGCTCCCAATGCCCAGAGTAGTCCTTACCAATTTTCTTGCAGATATCTTTACCAAGCCCCTCACTGATCCTCGTTTAAGTTACATCCATAACAAGCTTGGTACATATGCCTTGTATGCACTAGCTTGATAGGGATTGTTAGAATATGAGTAGAAATAGGAGTAACTATAGAATCCTACTTGAAAAAGGTCTGTAATGTAGTGTCATATTTAGACACAGATTGGAATGTAGTGTTTATAAATAGGGTCTCAGTGTAATCATGTAGATGCAACAATTCAATAATATTCTTCGCTTCTATCTCTTCACAACCACCAAATTAAAGGACATTTTGGTGTATTCCACATAACTTTAGTTTAAGACGATAAGATTTAAAAGTCTTCTTTACTTTCTTAAACTGTATGTCTAGTCAAAACCAGACAAACAAGTTGAAACGGGAGGAGTAATAGATAAGAAAAATGGAAAGATTCAATCTCTTTTAACAAGCTCCTCCTTCTTTGTTGACGCTACTAAGTACCTATAAGTTTGCCTACTTTACTTATTGAGATGTTGAGAATGGGTTCCTCGAACAAAAAGGTTGAGCCAGAGTTTCTAAGCTTTTGCATTTTGTTTATTGAACTTTTCACTGAAAGCAATCACATCTCCGTGCCTTCTAAAAAGGTAATAGACCATTTGCTAGCTTCACAAAGTGAAAATAGAAGGCCTACACACAATTAGCTTGTCTAAGACTAAGAACCCCTTTGGAAAAGGGAAGGAAGACCGAATGATTGGCAAAAGGTAAAAGTAGAGCGAGCAGCCACTTGCCTGGTTGAGAGATTTGAGCACTTGGATTAGGAAGAGCTATCATGCATTGATAATTGAGAAAGTAAATTAACACTATGTTCTTGATGACACAATGGAAAATATATGGAGAGAACGGCGGGAGTCTTACACAAACATTATTTATTCTTCTCGGTGCTTATTGCTTGCGTAGGGTTTTAGAGTTAAACCAAATTTGTTTCTATTTTGGTCAAATTTTAGAGGATTTAGTTTCAGGATGGGCTTAACAGAGTGACCTGGATTTAGTTGTTACTATAATGGATGCTAAACCACCTTTACTATATTTTTACTCAATAAATCAACAAGTCATTCACAAGTTTTGTAAATCCTGGTATATTGTAATGTGATTATCTGTCTATCTGCCAAATTTTATGTGCAGAAACATGATAATTACCCGAACTTATTTCTATTGGTAGGTTCTTGAGCCAAATCTCATCATATAAGGTATATATGTGGAAAGCTAATTTATATATCTAGCAGTGATGTTGGTTTATTTACTAAGGACTCGTTTGGTAGAGTATATAAAAATGGTACTGAAAAGGGTGTATTAGTAATACAAGGATTAGTAGTGCTGATGGTAGTAATGCTAGGCTTATTTCTTATGCATTGTTTGGTTTGATGTATTAAAAATATGTATGACTATATTTCTTTAAAAATATCATTTGTTTACAAAAATACCCTCAATATTCTACAACTTCTATTAACTTTTTTTTTTTCATGAATTCATTATTGTTAATTGATTTTCAGCACTTTGTTATATTTGTTTTTTTTTTTCATTGACCTATTTCAATGCTTTTTCTTTGTTGAAGATGATGTTTTAATAAAAATTGAGTTTATGTTTAATAGAAATGTAAACCTTGTAGAAAAAGATCTCAATGATATTTAGATTTATTGGTTTGCTTTATGAATGATTTTGTTGATTCGTTTGCGGATGAAAGAGGAGTTAATGGATAACATAAAGGAATTATGAATAGAAAGTTAAAAAAATTAGTTTTTCCAACCGATCGAATTGAATTAATCAATCCTAATTATTGTCTTGTTCTACATACTTGAATACATTCTGTTGTTGCATGTAATTTAAGCTGAATTAAAATCAAAGTTTATCATGAAAGTTGTTGTCACATTATAAGTTATTTTAAGTGAAAATTGATTGGTATTGATATCATTTTTTTTTTTGAGTGAGACTACTATTTACCATCAAAAAGATTTATTGATCGGGAACATCAACTTAAGCTTCAGGAGGTTGCTTTCTATTGATTAGTCTTGGATTGATTTAGCGACAAATAACTTTCTCTAAATAATAAAATTTGTAAGATAATTTACTTAAATAAATTTACTGGTGCAAATATAAAACATAAATCCAAGAAAATAAACAAAATGATAAGGATTTGAGGGGTATTTTTGTCTTTTCATATATAATCCTGTGGTATTAAATTCAATTTATTACTAATATCACCAAATGGAAGGTATTAATTATACATTGACCCAAAATCTCTACCAAACATAGTACTAAATAATACCATTCATTTCCCCTATTTCATCCTGCCAAATGATCCCTAAAAAATGTTGCCCAATTCATAGAAGGTTGGAACGTAAGCTGAGTTCTGCTGGTAAAGTGTTTTTTGTTGCATAATAATTCTGATGACGAGGTCTTCTCTTGCTGATGTAGTCCCTTTAAAAAATAAACATTAGGTTGAACTAATATGTTTCTTTTGTGCTCCCTTTTAAGATTCTTATTCAAATCGTTACTTCTGCATGAGAAGCTTATTTTGTCATGGTGTACTTGTGTATCTAGGTACTTCCTGATGACATTAGGCAAGCACTACTAGTGGTTGTTGAATGCTGTATGAAGAGGGACTATCTAGCTGCGATGGATCAGTACATTAAGATGGCAATTGGTAATGCACCTTGGCCTATTGGTGTTACTATGGTTGGTATTCACGAACGGTCAGCTCGTGAGAAGATCTACACAAACAGTGTTGCTCATATCATGAATGATGAGACAACTAGGAAGTATCTGCAGTCAGTAAAAAGATTGATGACATTCTGCCAACGACGTTATCCAGCAATGCCATCCAAAGCCGTGGAGTTCAATAGCCTTGCAAATGGCAGTGACTTGCAGTCACTGCTTGCAGAGGAGGGGACTTCTGAGGGATCTCAAACCTCGGAGGAAAGGCTTCGAATAATGCCTGCATAAGGGATAATCTTGCAGGCATCTATATATTGATTTGCCTTTAGTACTGTTTTTTTCCCGCGTATGTTGATTCCCCATGATGTAACTGAATTGTTTTCCCTGAGTCGATGCTGCCCTGCAGAGCCTTAGAGCCTTGCACAAGGGGGGAAAATTGGATGCCCTGGTTTGTAACTTCTGGAATTGGATCGTATGTAGAGAAAACTCACCTTTAGTTCTGTGATGAGTTATCCTGACCTTATTCTAATGCTAAGCTAATTCATGTTACGGTGACCAGCTATCGGTAGTGTCATAGTGCTTCAGTCTTCATTAACTGGAGAGCTCACCTATAGGTAGTATCATAGTGCTTCAGTCTTCATGAATCGCAGAGCAAATAGAATTGCATTAGAGGAACTATTCGGTAATCCGCAATAACAGAGAACTCTAGTTGAAAGATAAAAACAGTTTAAAAAGGATGACTTTTTGTTTATGGGTTCTCCCTTCGTCTATCTTTATTATCCACTATATTAAAAGTAGTTGTTCAATAATACTAGTTGTTCAATAATTCTTGTTCAGTTTGATAAATGAGATAATACATAAATATGATCGTAAACTTGACATCAAATTATAACTTTGACCTTAAACTTTAATAGTGCACAAATAGGACCCTTAACTATTCAAAACTTGAACAAATATGACCTCCAATTTTGCAGTTCCAATGCGTGAGTTTCACTCGCGCCTATGTGAAAAGGTAATTCAATCACACGGTGCCACTTCGTTAAAAGGGCTGTCTTGGAGGGAGGTTATATTTGTGCAGTTTTGAATAGTTAAAGGTCATATTTATACACTGTCAAAGTTTTATTTTTTGTATTAAACGGCGTCGTTTTTATTATTATTATTATTATTATTATTATTATTATTATTATTTATTTATTTATTTTATTTTATTTTTTTTATTTAGGGATCGAACCCGCGCAATAGGTTGAAGGAAGTGCCCAAGAAGAGCAAATAACACCACTGGTCTATCTAAGTGCCTTGTTTCATATGGTTCAACATTAATATACATACATAAATATAGATTTTCTACCTTATTATACAACGTAATTTTTTTACCGAGGGGGTTCGAGTGAATCCCATGGCAATCACGTAGGTTCGCCCCTGCGTTAATTTAATAATGTTTTAATAACATTAATTTAATAATATTTTAATAACGTTAATTTGATAACGTTAATTTAATCTACTACTACTACTATCCTTAATAACGTTTTATTAAAACTATAATTTTTTTATTGTTAGTATAATTTCATCTTTAATTTAATATTTAAATAAATTATATTTAGATATATTATATAACTTAAATTCACCCTCTGCTTTATAATATATATACATACCCGCGCGATTTTTTGTATGAGGCTGACCCACCTAATTAATAAATCTTCAATATTATTTTTTTCCGCAATGACAAAAGAAATTAGATGCCATTTTAATCTTTGAGCCGAAAATAATGAAAAAATAATAGTAAAAAGTCATTTAAAGGTCATATTTGTACAGTTTTGAATAGTTAAAGGTCATATTTGTGCATTGTCAAAGTTTAAGGTCAAATTTATGTATTATGCCCTTAGATTTAAGATGGACGCGCCCAGTTTTGCGTGTTGAACACGCGTTTTGCCATGTAGGATCGGAGGTCATATTTGTGCAGTTTCGAATAGTTAAAGGTCATAATTGTATACTATCAAAGTTTAAGGTCAAAATTATAATTTGATGTCAAGTTTAGGGTTATATTGATGGATTATCTACCCATTTTACCTTTGACATTAAATATGATTTATTATTCAATGCATTTCGCAATCTCATTTACTATTTCTTAACATATGTGTTAAGACCATAATGAATAATTATTGATAATGAATAACTAGTGATAAATGGAGGAAGTAACAAATCATTAAAGACATCAAGAAGATGCAAGTCAAAAGTGAATACAAAATAAAAGAATGTGACTGCTCATGTACAACAAGAACCTACGAACCTAAATCCAACGACTTAAAACCATTCAAATAAATTACAAAAACAATATGATATGACTGAATTTTCTAGGGTTTTAACCCTAAGATCTTCATGGGAATAAAAGGAAGTTAGGTTTTGCAATCACAGATAATTGTAGAACGTTATGGGGAGTGTTATTTGATTAGGTGGGGGGTTATTAGATGGGATAGCCTCTTCCTTTCTTTTGTAACTTCAATTAACATTAATCACATAAGTCTAATTGAACGGTGAGTGAAAATACTTTATAAGATCTAACAGAAGGGACAACTTTAAAATCATTTATTGTTTTTTTTTTTTTTTTTTGGGGGGGGGGGGGGGGGGGCGGGGGGCGGGCAGTTATAACTTATTCATGTATAGGAATAACTTTTTTTAGTATTAGCCTAGCTCGGAGACAAAAGTAATAATTTGAGTCAAATTTAAAATTGTTTTAACCACTTCTCTCTACATAATTAGCTAACTAAAGTTTTATTTGTGCATGATTTTGATTATATAAAAGATTTAACTATTTTAGAAAAACTAGGAAAACATCGGTGAAAAATATATGATCTCCATTAATATAGGACTGACCGTAAGCTGTGTTTTTATAGACGGAGGCAAGGCATTTTACAAATCACGGGGCGAGGCATAAGCCTCGGGGCATGAAGTATAAGCCTCATGAATCTTTAATTTTTAATTTGTATATAGTAAAAATAGTATAATAAACACAAAAATTTTAAAAAAGTACATTAATAATTTTTAAAAATTTAAAACATGATCATAAAACTCAAAGAAATAAAAAATCCTATCATTTTACAAGTAGAAGCAATGCAACGAAATAAAAGTTATTATAGGATGCAAATTAACTCTAAAATCTTAACTTTTAAACAATAAAAGAATCACAATTTTTTCTTAAAATATGAATGAATCGAGGGTGACAAAAAGAGTCGGAATATTAAAAAAGAGTGACTCAAGTTTTAAAATTAGGTGTAGGTGACAAGTTTATAATTAGGCTTTAATAATAATTGATCCTTTTTTGAATAAGTCCCTATGTTTTTTTACACACTTTAATCCAAAATTTAATTAAACCCCTAGTTTCTAGAAAGGAAAAATTATACTTTTGTTCTCCTCTTGTCCAACCGATTCTTCGTGTTTTTTTTTCTTCTTCTCTTCTTCTTGTTCTTCTTCTTTTTCTTTTCCTCCTCCTTCTTCTTCTCCTATGTGTTTTGTTGTTCTCTTGTTGGTGTTGTTGTTGCTGCTACTGTTATGAGTTTCTTCTTTGAAGAATTTGAGAGATAAATAATTTTCTTCAATTTTTGGACTAAATTTTGTTCATGTAACACTTGGAATTACTTAAGAGGTGATTTTCAATTATTTTGATACGTGATTTATGCAATTTTGTGTGTAGTATTCATCTGAAATTGAATTTTATATTGTTGTTTCTCTCATTGCTGCATATTTTTAGCAATTGTTGCAGTTGTTTCAACAATTGTTGCAGCATGTGTTGAAACAAATGCGATAACTGCTAAAAAATATACAGCATTTCCTGACTAATTATTGCGTCCTAGCACACACGCAAGTGTACGTGGTCACCCAAGTAGTAAAGTGGCCTTTAAAATCCAAGTATCGATCCCATAGGGACTTGCGCTCAGCAACAATCTAATTCTAGTAATAC
Source organism: Capsicum annuum (assembly GCF_002878395.1). Taxonomy (NCBI): domain Eukaryota; kingdom Viridiplantae; phylum Streptophyta; class Magnoliopsida; order Solanales; family Solanaceae; genus Capsicum; species Capsicum annuum. The sequence goes on along the minus strand of NC_061119.1, from coordinate 86,341,797 downwards.
TACGGAGATTAAAAAAGTGCGAAAGTAACCAATGTCATTTGAGATTTAAAAACGTAAAGTAATCATAAACAATGTTATAATATAAAGTGCTTGAACAATAATAGGGAAGAATCCAGGGATAAGACACCACGAACAATACTAATTAGCTATATAATTTCATTGAATTAGTTAATTATCTTGGTTGTTGATTCACGAGGTTGATAACATAATTAAGGAATGATCATCTTCTAACCGTCTATTTATTTTAGACCCACAACTATATCATTGAGTGGGGATGTGAGAGTTAAGTTAAACCCATTCATATTTCATCCTGTATATGAACCAAGTGGGGCGAATTACGTATATTCCTATCCTAACCACAAATATTAACTTCAATCCCCCTCTATATAAGATCCCACTCAATCTATCTCACATTCTAATCTATTGTTCTTTCTTCCAGGCTCACAATAGAAATATAGATTTATCCTAAGAGTCGTGAATCCATAGAATAGTAAATACAATGATATATAAATGACCAATAATGATAATAAACATAAATCAACTCAAATATAAGCTAAAGTATTCATGTTCTTGGCCTCAACCCTAGAGGTGGGTGTTTAACTACTCATGGAATCACAGTGAATCATAGTTAATGAATTCATATATAAAATCCAAAAGTAAACTACAGGAAAGGATTAAAACCCTAAGAGAAGCCTCTTCAAGTGTATTCCAAGTCCCAAAGGTCATTCAAGATATGTAAAACAAGATAGGAGTGTCCTATTTATAGTGGGAACCAATTACCCATTTTAAAACCATGGGCATGTCACGCTCTTGCATTTGCGCTATAAGGGTGTGGCACGTCCTTATCGCGGATGCTTACTGGAATATGAAAATTGTAGTTTGTGTTTAAGGGTGTGAAACTCCCTTAACGCATAGATCCAAAAGTGTGGCATGCCCTTATGCTCAGATTTTCCAGATTTCGTTCAAGTAAGCTCCATCTATTTGGCGTTGAGTTTCTCACTTCATGGATGTTTTTTCATCATCGTTAGACCTTATTTTGCTCCCAGATATCAACTTTAACATCTCACAAGGCATAATATGTCATCAAACACCACACATTAATGCTTAAACACAATAGAATCCAATGAGATCAACTAGAACAACACAAAGCTCAAGCTAGTAACACTAGTTTTCTCGTATAAACTCTAATTGATGATTTCATTCCAAACTTATTTTGAACACATCATAAACATTATAATAAGTATTTTAAAACTTATATGCTCAATTATATAATTATAGACTCATTATGGACACAAAAAGTCCTCAACACTAGGCTAAATTCGTAGAGATTAAGACACTAAGGTGCATAATCCATCTAAGATGATCACCCCACACTTAAAGCCTTGTTTGTCCTTGAACAACTCTTTAAATTAAGCATCACCTAAGGAAGACTCCCACATTAATACTACAAACACTTAAGCTAGCACTACACTGACTACAAAATTAGCAAGTTCCCCCTAAGCATGTCATATATATTTGAAAACTTATGAACTCTACTTTAATACATCCAACCTCATGATTTGAATTAACCAAGTTGGAAAACTCATGCATATTAATCAATAAAGAAGATCATACAAGTCACCTAACTATTATTAAGCATACGCCCTCAACACAAGAGAGAGTTGCCCATATTCACTCACTAAGCTGCAACTTATCACAAGAATGAGTATAAGAATCAAATTTCGCTCACTCTCACAAGGAATTATCATGCCACACAAGATGAACCATAGGCTTTTCCTTAGTGTAGTGCTCCACTAATATCAGATTATTAAGGCTCAATATCAAATAAGATCTTTAATAATTGTAATGTAGGCTAAGGGATGGGTAGAAACTATTCTCGCCAGTAATAATGGCTATCTTCCCTAAGCACTTTAATACATCACCGTATACATTAGACTCTTCTCCAAACAACCAAAGTTTCACCACTTCTAACTTCTCATACTCTTTTGTTTTGCACATCTCTTTAAGATAGTTCATATATAGAATGTATGGAACATTCTTAATCAACACATGATTCAATTTTGATCATTTCATTATATTACTCCCACCCACAACACATAAACTTTTTCAACACCACTAGCTACTACTTTGGGGCTTCACTTTCACCTCTTTCCTTCTTAAATTTCAAACTCCTTAACCTTACTAGTTTTTCAAATAAAATGCTCAGGAGATTTGAATCAAATTACGGTCAATCAAAGAAAGGGAACAAGCTACATATGAGGCTACCAAAGAAATGGGCTAAGGATCAATGGGGTTAACTAAGATTATACACAATGGTGGATAAAAAGGGGTATAAACATTGCTATCAAAGAAATGCCTATATTATCTCCTAAACCCAATATTCTTTATTTCGCTTTGTACACACACCGATAAGTTCTAGACATCAATATGCAACAAGGAATAAACAAACAACCTCACTCACACATGGCACATGCTCAATTCCAGTAGGATCATTATAGACTCTAAACCAAGCAATAATGCAAATTCAGAATTAATCTAACATCGCACAAGAGTCATAAACATAAGCTTAGGAGGCTCAAATGTAGTCATTTAAAGCATGCTTTCATATTCAAAACCACTTGCAACATCTAATCACACATAGAACTAACAAAAATATCTCATTTATTCCTAATACAAAATTTAAAAATTTACTTCTAAAAATAAAAAGAGATACTGGGTTCAAAGGGTGCCCAAAAACAAAGAGAAAATCTTTTTGTAATTTATTTTTAAATTTAGCCAAAAACCAGGAAAGAAAATAAAACAAATCCTATAGCAGCACTTCACCCTAAACCCTAAACCATGGAAATATTTCCCACCCCATACTTAAAAGACACACTTTGTCCACAAAGTATAATTCAAAATCAAGGATAGAAATGCTCTCTGAGGCCTATAGGTTTGGCTAGCAGGATCTTTATCATCAATGAGGTTTGGTAGAACCCACACTCAGTCTTTGTCATTCTTCTTAGCTTGGGTTTCCGATACTCAGACTTTCCATCAACCCGTGACTCAACAAAAATAAAAATAAGCGTGAAAAAAACTAAAATATGAAAATAAAACGCCTACCTTAACTTGGGTTTCCTCCTAAGCAGTGCCTGATTTAGTGTCGTGGCACGACCCATATCACTACTTTAATTATATTTCTTTATCTTTTTTCTCCTACTAAGAGGCCATCTTCTCACTCTTTTTTGACCTCTTGAGTATGTACTCTCAAGGTCTGCATCTTTTTCAATAATAGCCTTGTCAGACTCCTTCTTAAGTTTTTCAACTTCGAGCTTAAGTGGTGGCTTGGGCAACTCTATGAGATTGTCCGAATAAGTATTTTGTGGTGCACACTCCACCACCCCACACTCATCCACTTCCATGGCCATAATCATACACATATCCTTATGATTCTAAGGTCAATTGAGTGGTTTGTATACTTTTAAGACCATTTCTTTATCATATAGTCTCATTTTAAGAGTGCCCTCTCTAGCATCAATTAGTGCTCCTCCTATCTTCAAGAATAGACGTCCCAGTATAATTGGTACCATGTTATCTGCATCATAATCAAGAATAATAAGATTAACAGAATAATGAACTTACCAACCTTAATAAGGATATTTTTAATGATTCCTTTGGGATGAACTCTCATGCTATCCGCCATTTGGATCACCACGGAACATGGCCTCAGATTAACCAATCCAAGAGTGTTAAAAACAAATAAGGGAATCAAGTTTATACTTGGCCCTAAGTCACTCAAGGCATGAACCACATAATTATCTCCAATTTGTATGGGGAGGGTGAAAATCCCTGGGTCCTTCAAATTCTTCGGTATCTTCCTCATAACAACCGAACTGTCTCCTTAGTAAGTGTCACTGTCTCAATATTACTCAAATTTATCTTATTGGTCACCATATCCTTCAAGGACTTGGCATACTTAGGTAGACCCTACAAAACATCAAACAATGAGAGGTTATACGAAGTTCTCTTAACATGTCAAAAAACTTCTTAAAACATGTATCCTCTTTAGAATTTTTAAGCCTTTGAGAGAATGGTATTCTTTCTTGAACCCGCTCAGGTTCTTTAGTTTTCGGGTACTCAGACTTCTTCAAAATTTTCTTTAATTTTTGGGTACTCAAACTTCTCCAAAATTTTACCTTTTTTAGATGCAACCTTCTTTTCCTCTGTCTGTTTTGGGATTAACTCTGCCTGTACCTCCTTATTTTTCTTAGAAAGTCTGTCAATGAGATCTCTACCACTCCTCAAGATAATTTCCATAACCTATTTTGGGTTTTCTATATCACTAAGCAGCCTACCTTGAGGTCTAGTACTCTGCGCCTGAGCTAACTAGCTGAACTATGTCTCTAAATTTTTTTGAGCAATTTGCTAGATTTTTATCTTAGAAGTCACTTGTTCTTGATTGGCCAAGATCTTCTTTAAGGTCTCATCAATATTACTAGCCTGTATGTTTTGTTGTTGCAGAAACTACTAAGTCTGCACTTAATTATTTCCCGTGAATGGTTGGGCTGACTCTACCACTTGTGATTGCAGGCATTACCATAATTTTCCTTCTATACATTGCCTACAAAATTCACCGAATGTGGATTCACTCCATATAAATTTGTAGAGTGGCCACTAATACCGAAATTCTCACACCATGATAGGGTTTTTTGGATTGCATTACCTGAGTCTGAGGTTGGTTTACACTCAACTTATTAAGCTATGCTATTTTTGATTATGTTAGGGTAACAGTTAAAAGAAAAAGGTTGTGACGCTATCCACCTCAATCATACCTGCAGGCTTTTTCACTGCATTTCTAAAGGTATCCTCATGCCAATTAGGTTTGCCTTGTACAATTCGATTCAAGAGGATATAAATCTCATCATACATTTCTCCAACGCTTGACCACTTGCAGCCGAATCTAGCAAAATTTTTGTGTTATGGTCAAGAGCCTCAACAAAAGCATAAGCTAATACCTCATTCATTTGTTGGTGATATGGATTGTCTTTAAGAAGAGATTTGAACCTTTCCCATGCACGATACCAGTTCTCATTCAGCTTTTGTTTAAAGCTTAAAATTTCACTATGTAACCTCTCAGTCTTGTTAGATGGGAAGAATTAAACAAGGATTTTCTTTGCCAGATCATTCCATGTAGTGATGGAGTTTAAAGGTTCTACCTTCAACCATTTATTTTCTTCCTCAAAAGTGAGAAGGGAAAGATAATGAGCCTTACATAATCTGTGGAGACTTCAATGGGAATAAATCTGTCACTAATCTCAAAGAAATTCTACAAATGGACTTGTGGATCCTCATGTGACAAGCCAGTGAACTACCCACTGTTTTGTAGCAGTTGCACCATATTATATTTAAGCTTGAATCTACCTTCAGGTTTTAGTATGTGGATGGAAGAGGTAATATTGGTTGCGAGTAGGATTGCCACTTTGCGTACTGTCCTATGGGCTAGTGGATCTTTAACCATTGATGTAGGAATAACTTAATCTCATTGAATTTTAGGTATCTAATAGTGAAGTACTACTTATCTTCTTAGCTGATATAAGCGTTGCTTAAGTTTAGGATATGAGTCAACCAAGTCCTTTTCCCTTGACATCTTACTTAAGTTTTAGACCTATACCTGCAAATTCAGAAGATAAGATTAAGTTGTTAGCACTTAAGAAACCAAATAGAAAAATTAAAACTAAGATAATTGCTAATTTTAAAGTCCCCAACAACGGCACCAAATAGTTGTTGCGTCCTAGTGCACACGCAAGTGTAAGTGGTCACCCAAGTAATAAAGTGGCCTTTAAAAGCCAAGTATCGACCCCATCGGGACTTGTTCTCAACAACAATCTAATTCTAGCATTACTATGAAGATTAAACAAGTGTAAAATAGCCAATGTCATTTGAGATTTGAAAAATGTAAAATAACCATAAACAATGCGATAATATAAAGTGCTTGAACAATAATGGGAAAGAATCCAGGGTTAAGGCAATATGAACAATCCTACTTAGCTATATAATTTAATCAGTTCAGCTAATTAACTTGATTTTTAATTCACGAGGTTGATAGCATAATTAGGGAATGGTCAACCTCTAATTGTCTGTCTAACTTAGACCCACAACTACATCATTGAGCGGGGATATGAGAGCTAAGTTAAATGCATTTATATTTCATCCCTTATATGAACCAATTGGGGGAAATTAGGTATATTCCTATCCTAACCACAAATTTAACTTCAATCCCTCTCTATATAAGATCTCACTCCATATATCCCACATTCTAATCTATTTTCCTCCTTTTGGGCTCACAATAGAAATATAGATTTATCCTAAGGGTCGCGAATCCATAGAATAGTAAATAAAAGGATATATAAATAAAAAATAATGATAATAAACATAAACAAACTCAAATATAATCTAAATTATTCATGTTCTTGGCCTCAACCCTAGAGGAGGGTGTTTAGCCACTCATGGAATTACAAAGAATCATAGTTAATTATGTATAAAATCCAAAAGTAAACTAAAGGAAGGGATTAAAACCCTAAGAGAAGTCTCCTCAAGTGTATTCCAAGCCCCAAATATTGTCCAAGGTGTGTATATCAAGATAAGAGTGTCCTATTTATAGTGAGAACCAATTTCCCATTTTGAAACCATGGCGTGCCTGATGTGCCATGGTTTTATGACACTTTAAATGCTTAAAACTAGAAAATATGGAATTACTTAGGTTTTTTTTATTAGATATGATGTATTTTTGTGTTCATGTTGCAGGAAAACTAGGTTGGAAATGAGTAGAATAAAATAAGAGGAAAAAACTCCAAAGGGTGAAGTATCTACCTGGACAATGAGTCATTGGGTGATGCTACGACTTGTCGTCCAAGCCATGCGATAAACAATGAATAAATCTGAGAAGGAAGATAAAGTGGTAGTTGGCTACGACTTATAGGGATTCACTATGAGACGTAGGGAAGAATAATTTTGAACAAACATGGTGGAAGGTCTTGAGAGTTTACAAGTTGGAGTCCAGCAGAAACAAGACTGACAACAAGTCATAATGTCAGGCTACGACTTATAATACGACTATTCTGAGCATTATGACAAAAGATCTGGAAGATAAAATTTCGCTAAAGATATAATGAATCCACCCAACGACTTGTAGAGAGAAGTGACAAGTCATTACCACTAAGCACAGAAGACAATAAATAAAGCTGATAACGAGTCGTTGTTAGTCTAGATGACTCATTGCCTGAGGCGTATCCACTACTGACCTTATTTTCCTATAATGTTTTGGTTAGGATTTTTAGGTTATTTTGTGAAACTATAAATACTCCTTTGGTATTTTTGTATTAGTTTATACACTCTTTACATTCACAACAATGTATTGATTCCGAGATTCAACTTTTGATCTTAGAATTCCTTGTTCTTGATTTTTTGGTTGATTGTTAATTTGAGATTTTGGGTTTTGTTCATAAATCATTGTAAGATTATTCGTATGTTTTTTTTAATCGAATTCAATAAATGTTCTTGCAACTATGAGCGGCTAAACCACCTAACTAAGATTGTGGGAACCCTGATGAAATAACACAGTTGAGGAAGTTCAAAGTAATTCTTGATCAATATTCTTGCATGTATTGTGATCGTTTTCAATTTGATTGCCTTCTTAATGACTATAGAAGTTAAGAACCTATTTATATTCGATACTTACTTCAAAAGAGAGGTAGAGATTAAGAAAATAAGATCATAACAGTAATTTAAGGCTACCAACCATCATCTAATTAGATTAATAATCAAAAGGTAATAGTTAAACTGAGATCTAGGATAAGGGTTAGTAAGGAAACTCTCTGAGACTCAAAAGGTAAAGAGTGAAATTCACTAAAGTAATTCACAAGATGGTTGGTGATACAGATCTTATCAAATTTAGCATGCAAGGTATTGGGATAGATCAGTGGAGCATAATAAGTCTACAGAGTTAGGAAGTCAGGAAGAATACCGTCGTAGTATTCATCATATTGATTTTAACCAAAGTGACTAAGATTTGTTATTATTGATATTATTCTCACAAAATCCCTCATTTATATTTCTGCATTTTTTTCAAATACTTTCATAAAATCTTGAGAGATATTAGGCCTATTATCTGTGGGTTTGACCCCAACCTTTATTGTTGTTTTTTTTTTGGTTTAATTTGTACTTTTATTAATAATCCAAATCAAAATCCACAATGAATAGATCAACCCATCCAACTAACACACAAAAATAACTAAAATCAAACCGGCCCAATGAATGACTTGATCCAAAGCTCAAATACATATATATAGTATATAGGGTTTCTAAAATGAGATAAGATTAGCTTCTTTCCCATTAGATTTCCACCTCCTTCACCATGGTTGACTTCAACAACCTTCAACTTGTGCTGCTTCATCTTTGGGTGATAAACACTGTGCCTTGGTCTTGCTAAGTTAAATCTATTTCCAGCTTGCAAGAGTAAGCTTGTTTTCTCCTTTTTTGATTTAACACTTGTTCTTTGGATTTTGATGGATACTTTATTCTCCCCCTTCCAGCTGAGATCTCCAGTATAAGGGTGTATACAATGATTTTTGGTGCTAAAATAAAGGGTCTAGTCTACTGAGATCTGGTATTTAATATCGATAAGATGCTTCTATTACTGTGCTTGACTCTGATATTTGACTTGAACCTTAACAATGTTTGTCTTGTATAGTTGTGTAAGGGATAGAGATTATTAGATGCTCGAACCCACTTGTGACTGAATTATAGCAAATTACTTATCCACATGCAATGAAGATCTAACCTTATAGCCCTTTGATCTACTGAGAGTCCTTTTTTGTTGGCTGGTATAGTTAAGCTAAGTAGCAATTTCCCTTTTTTGTTTACCTTCTCAGGTTGTTAATATGTTACATGTGGATAAACTTTCTTTAGCCTCTCCAGTTTGTCTACTACTTTGATAAGGCTAGGCTCAAGTAGGAACATTAATGTTTATCACTATTCAAAATCTTTCTTCCTGTACTTGGTAGTTGTTGAAATGCTGTAATGTAAAAGTCTTTTGTTCCAATGTTATGTTGGCCAAGTAATCTGCTAATTGATTGCCTTCTCTTTATATATGAATTATCTACACTTTCTTGGTTGAAAGTAGTTTCCAGATTTGCCTAATTATGTCTTTTACTCTCCATGGTATCTCCCATTCCCTTATTAACAGCTTCTGTATCAGTAAAGAAGTAGTCTGAATGATTACTTTATCCTGCTTTGATGAGCTACAATGTCTAGATGCATTTAAGATAGCCATAGCCTCTGCTTCCATACTATTTGTATCTTCAACTGTTGCTCCTTTTGCATATAGTAAGTCTCCATTTGTATCACTTACAAAAAAACCCAATAGCTACTCCCTGGATTTTCTTTTGAGACCCTATCAGTGTTTTACTTAACCCAACCTTTCTATGGTAGCTCCCATATGACTGGAGTTACCTTATTTCTAGACGTCAACTGATTAAGCTTCTATATGATGACTAGCCATTCAAAAAAAAATTCTAGTATTGGTTTTTTAACCTAAAGTAGCATCCTCAGTTGTCTGGTTACATTGATGATCAACCTCTGCATAGATACACCTTTCCCTTCATGTTTCAAGGCATTTCTTCTCCTCCAAAGCTCCCACATTATTATCCCTAGTTTTGCTCTGAAATACATTTTCTCTCTAGGCTTCACATGTGCATTCCACCATGCATAAATTGTATTCCTCAAGCTCAAACCTTGGATGTTTATCCCTACAAAAGAAGAGAAATAGGACCAAGTCCAGTTAGTGATGTGTGAGCAGATGCTAACATATTTAAGGCTTTTAACTAAGAATAATTGCAAAGTCTTAATCAAATTTTGATGTTTTTAATTGTTTTCTCTTTGATATTGCAGTAAAAGTCAAGATGCAAGAGAAACTACAATAATGAAAGTAAAAGAGTTGATTTCTGAGCAAGTAGAGTGGGAAACTTGTCTGATAAGTCGTCAGCCTTGTGATAAGCTATCAGAGTTGCCGTCAGCCTTAGACAGAGAATAGGCTTCAACTAGAATTCGAGACAACATCTGTGATAGACCATCAGAAGTGTGATAATCCATTAGGCTCGTTGTTAGGCTTAGAAAGGGAATGAGATTTGAAGTGAAGAAGCGATGACAATTCTGATAAGTCGTCACATGTCTGATAAGCCATCACGTCTTATCGTCAACATAAGGCAGATATTGTCAAAAGTGAATAGGAGATGACGACATTCCTGATAAGTCGTCAGACTCCTGATAAGCCGTCACACACGTCGTCGCATGTCCGAGATAATACTGTGATCTATGATTTTGTTTCCATAATTAGGCTAAAGTATTTAAAGCATATGTTAGGGTTTTCTAAGAAAAGTGGGTGGGGGGAGGGGGAACTGAGTTTTTCAGAATCTTTTCTCTCTAGTTTTTTGACTTGAACTTTACAATTATTTTTGGAGAGATTATTACAATTGTTTTGGGATTTTCTACTATGAATTAAATCTGAGAAACACTTGTTGCTATTCATCTTGCTGTAAGTTCATATATCAAACTATGAATTCAACTTGTTGTCTTGATTATTTTATTATGAGTAGCTAAATTCCCTTAACCCGAGTTGTGGGATCTATGGGTTTGGGTTTGTAATGTAACTAAGTGTTCAAGATTCTAACGGTGGTAGAAACTTCTTGTTAATTCCATTATTTTATACTCTGACTATTGGTTGAAAACAATAGGCTTTGCTTATTGGTGATTTGCTTGAGATAAGAAATCAACCCTAGTAAGAAGTGAATTATCAACAGGGACTTGTAAGCATCAAACTTCCATTTAATAATTAATGGTGTAACAAGATTAATTAACTTGAGATAACATCCTTTTATGAAATATAAATTCCCTAAGTTCGAGAGAATTAGGTGGTTAAATATCTAAATAGGTTGAGAAACATTATGCATAACTTCGATAAGGATAGTCTGTTGTTCCTACCTACCACAAGAATCTTGAACCGTTACTAGGGTCTGTCAAATCCCAACACCCATAGTGAACATAACTCTGGTTTTTCTTATCATATTGATTTCAAACACTGAATTGAGAAGTAATTATTTATGACCTTTCCAAAAACCCTCATTCATAGGAAACTGATAATTATCAGTTGATTAACCCATAGATAACTCGAATTCACACCATATTTCCTGTGGGATTCGACCCCAACCTAGTTGGGTTATATATTGATAATAATTGCTTACATTCTCATAAGAGAGGTGTAGTTTGAGCATTATCAAAAGTGGCACCATTGCCGGGGAATATAGTTGTATATTGAAGTTGTGTGCTAATTGATTGTTAGTCAAGTTTCCTAGTTTTATATTTATTTGTTGTTTTTGTTTGCTGCAGGACTTTTGTGGTGCATGCCAAGAACAGAAGTTCTAGAGAACCATTATTACCATTTAATCCAAAATCACAACTAATCGGCAGAATGGCAGACCAGCAGGAGGCTGACAGGTTAGCAGCCTTAGCTAGAGCTTAGGTGAATGTGCAGAATGATGGTCAATAACTACGACATCCAAATACTGAGGATGATGATTTGGAAGATAAGGAGTTGCTAAACCCTGGTAACCCAAGGCGTGCAGAGCAAATAACTACACCAGTACAATGCAATGCTAACAGGAACCATCCGTTTCGAGGAAGGCAAGATCACTAACCGGTCCAATATAACCTCAATAATGATGATGATGGAATGGATAGAGTAGGTGCAATGGGTGTAATTATTCCTCCACCGTTAGCACTTGGGGCAAAATTCAACATTACGAGTACTATGATTCAACTCCTTAATCTGAAGGGGTTGTTTGGTGGCCTTCCTGGGGATGATCCGAACTTGTATCTAGTGAAATTTGTCACTATTTGTAAATATTTTGATAACCCAGGAGTGGTTCAGAATGCTATCCATTTGAGATTGTTTCCTTTGTCTTTGTCTGGGGAGGCAACATTGTGGGCATATTGGACCACTTTCAAGACACCCATTGGCATATCACCATTCCAGTTAGTCTATGGCAAAGCATGCCACTTACCAATAGAGCTGGAGCACAAGGATTTATGGGCACTCAAAAGGTTAAATTTGAATTAGAAGGAGGCAGTAGAGCTAAGACTGGGACAACTAAATAAGATGGATGAATTCTGTCTCAGGGCTTATAAAAGAGAAGACCTATACAAAGAAAATATGAAGAAGTATCATGATTGGAGGATCGAGAAACGAGATTTCCAAAAAGGTGACTTGGTGCTTCTATTCAATTCCAGACTCAAACTGTTCCTAGGTAAGCTTAAATCCAAGTGGTCAGGCCCATTTAGAGTTAGTCAAGTCTACTCATCTGGAGTAGTAGAACTTGAAAATGAAGATGATAGCATCTTCAAGGTTAATGGGCAACGAGTTAAACTTTATATCAGTCTAAAAGACTCGATAAAAAGTATTGCTACTATCTGTCTCGATGAAGTATAAAGTAATCGAGATACTTGAGTCGTGCTGCAACGTTAAATTAGGCACTACATGGGAGGCAACCTATGATCCCTGTGCTTGATCTACTCCAGGTATACCTTAACCTTTAATTTAGTTTTTCTTTGATTTTAAGTTGAGGGTGTAGGGTGAGCTGTTATTGTAATATTTTATAGTTGACTAGGAGAAATACAAGTATCTGAGACAGTTAACATAGTTTTGTTATTTTGTGAACACCTCTCAAATGGTCTGATTGTTTAACTATGTGATTTGCATCTAATTGTGACCACTGTGTATTTTGTTATGGTATTGGTTCTAGTGACTTGGTAATCATTGCTAAACAATTACATAAACTGGATAAGTAGTAACTTGTGATATACTTGTGTGCCATGTGCGTGTGATATCTTACTTAGTTCCCTTTGTATGTTGAATCCAAAACTCGCTCGGTTAGTCTTACCTAGACTGAAGGATAGGGGTTAGGAAAGAATTATAGGCTATTTTGATATTAGCCCACTTTTAGCCTAAATGACCTTCCCTGTATTCATAATATCCCTTAATACCTATTTTGAGCCTGAATAGACTATTTTTTATGATACCTATCACCGTCTCATTTATATCATAATGAACCTATTTTGGCCCTGGTCCTCCTTGAACACTATGCACCTTGACTTAGGCAAATGGCCTAAGTTGAGGGTGGATATCATAGGGGTGCATGATGTAAAATTAGTATGAAGAAAGGTAGAATAAAAGAAAAGAATAAAAAGCTGGGTACGATTGAAAAGAACAAGAAAAGAAAAGTTGTGAAATCGAAGAAGTGATTGTAGAAAAGACCGCACCCATCCTGAATATGTGTGATCAAGAAAAGAGAAGAATAGAAAAAGGTTAATAAGTGAGATCCCAGAAGCTAGCGTACTGTCAAGGAGGCTTAGTTACTTTAAATATCATTGAGTATCATACCAGACCCTAGCCTATATTACAAGCCAAAGAGAAGACCTATAGTGATCCTAGTTGACCTGTCTGAAAATCTTGGTAATGAAAATAAGGGCAAGCCTATGGTATTTGGCATACATTGATTGGAACTTCATTATAAGAGTGAGTGTCTTTTGATTTTCCCTATGGTTACATATGTGATGTCTGATATAAGTAGAGTGGGACTTCTTTGTAGTGAGGGCACACTGATTACGTTGCTAGTTGCTAACTTGTTTGGATAGTGTAATCTTGGTACATGCATGGTTGTTGTTGCTGAATTGATTCCATATCTTGATTCCTGTGTGTCGTATTATTGTTCTTCAATATTATACAGTTTTTGTTTTTAAATTAATTGACCTTGGAGATGGTGAAGATGTTTTGAGATAATATGGATGGTTGACAGTTGAATGTACTCTTTATCTTCTTGGTTGTGTTTTAGTTGCTTGAGGACAAGCAATTGTTTTAAGTTGAGGGTGTTGATGTGTGAGCAGATGCTAACACATTTGAGGCTTTTAACTAAGAATAATTGCAAAGTCTAAAGCAAATTTTGTCGTTTTTGATTGTTTTCTATTTGATATTGCAGTAAAAGTCAAGATGTAAGAGAACCAGCAATAATAGAAGTAAAAGAGTTAATTTTTGAGCAAGTAGAGAGGGAAGTATAGCTGACGACTTGTCTGATAAGTCATCAGCCTTGTAATAAGCTATTAGAGTTGTCGTTAGCCTTATACAGAGAATGGGCTTCAGCTGGTATTCGTGATGACATCTGTGTTAGGCCATCAAAAGTGTGATAAGCTGTCAGGCTCGTTGTTAGGTTTAGCCTGGGAATGGGATTTGAAGTGAAAAAGCGACGATAATTCTGATAAGTCATCGCATGTCTGATAAGCCATCACGCCTCATCGTCAATCTAAGGCAGAGATTTTCAAAAGTGAAGAGGAGCTGATGACATTCTTGATAAGTCGTCAAACTCCTGATAAGACATCACACACGTCGTTGGCTGTCTGAGAAAATACTGTGATCTATGATTTTGTGTCACGCCTCAAATCCTATTGGGGCGAACTGGCACCCATAACCGAGGAGGCCCAGGAAAACCAACTCATAACTTTATACTTCCCATGCATACCTCTATGACAACCCCAAATTCGGATAGCATCATGTCGCATATAAAAGAAAATAATCACCTGTATAAGCTCGAGCACACATATATATGTATATACAATACTTGGCCATTGGAGCCATCACGTCTATTAACAAAACACCACTTGACTGTACATTAGGTCTACAAAGCCTCTAGACAATACAAAGAGTTTAACTAAGGTCGGGACACACCCCGCCATATAACTAACTTCTATACAATACCAAAAGTGACTGGATATGGCACGAAAAGCCTCGAAGCAAACTGGAGCTCACCAAAAGCAGCTGGATATCCTGGCTCCTACTTGTGTGGTATATGAGCTGAGGTACCTGTGCCTGCAGCATAAAATGCAGGTCCCCCGTGGCGGACGTCAGTACGAAATATGTACTGAGTATGTAAAGCTGTAGATAATCACATATGATATAGAAGCTCAATAGAAATTAGAAACAAGTGAATAAATCATAATA
>NC_061119.1:86238278-86326615 GCF_002878395.1 Capsicum annuum | reverse complement strand
AGTACATTGTATTTATTCAATCACTTTACCTTCGTTCTTATCATCTTTGTAATCATTACTGTACTGTATTATGACCATTAGGCTGCCTCCAGTACATATCAACTGGGATCGATCCATGATAGGCTTATTCCCCTGGGATACCACCCATAAACACATAAATAGGGATCGACCCATGATAGGCTTATTCCCCTGGGATACCACCCGATAAGAGAGAACTTCCATCACTTAGTTCAATTAATATTTGAGATTGTTATTTTGGTCGCCACCACATTTTTGATACTTTGAAACAATGATACATCAATAAGAGACATATAAATAGACCATCAATGCCATAACAATGAATTAAGAACTCATTGGCACATCAATGAAGTGTTTGGGAGTCATCAAAGCTATAACAATGAAGTAGGAACTTATTGGTATATCAATGAAACATTTTTGAGTCAATAAAAGCACATGGATCTTGTTTGAGTAACCGGATACCTTCTGACATTCATTAGTGTAATAAACATGGAAGATTTGGAAAACAAGTAAGTATTGGAATATCTTGACATCTTGTAGGGTGGAAACAAGTTCATTGGTAATGTAGGACATCATACAAAACCATTATGGATCACATGTTACTGAATAACTTTGGAAACTTTCTTAATAGAACAATTGTTCACTTTCATGCCAAAGATATAGTATAGAGTATGCTTTACATACCTGACTGTCAACCTTCAATTCTAGTCCTAAGTGGACTTCCCGTCTTTTTGGATTACTTATCTACAATGAACATATATAGCAATCTAGTATTAGCAACCAAACATCACAATTCAATTATTTGAATTCACCAAACTAGTGGTTAAGTAGTAAGCCTTAATTACACCATAAAGGGTGTCACTTTAACCCTCTTATACTCCAATTACATTCACATACCATGCATATTCATACAACATCCTCCAATATCAAGTTTGGATTCATTTATCCTTCCAACCAATCCATTAAACCAAATTGAGCCATAAACATAAATAATCATCAATTCAATAGTATATCACCATATCCACCTTCTATAACTCAATTATCATATCCACCTTCCATAACTTAATTACCATATCCACCTTCCACAATTCAATACAACCAAACCATGCAAAATAGTCCATAACCCTATTTCCATCACCTTTCAACAACAACCAATACATATAATCCTCTATCACACATATACATATGGAAAAGAACAAAGGCAAACAATATTCATACCTGAGAATTCACCTCTTGATTATGCAATCCTGTTTACACAAATAATAGGTGTCGTTCGAAGCTCTCGAGATGACAAACAAAGTTATCGAATTACTTAGGAATTTCTATGGTTGAATCAAAAGTAATTTAAAGTTCAAATTTCGCTAGGGTTTGTTCTTCCTCAATGATTGATGATGAAAATGAGTTTTTGAAATCATATACATGTATATATACACATAGTCGCGTCCATAATATAATAGGAAAAGACCAAAATGCCTTTAAAATTTAAATAATGTCAAATCTGTCCTTTGGTGGACTGATTTGATAAGCTAAAGTAGATCGACCATAACTCTTTGCTCCGATATTAGATTTGGGTGAAATTGGTATCATTGGAAGGATAATCAAAAGGGCTTTAATTTCATATAAAGTAGGCCACCCAGTTCATCTTGTACAAAGAATTATGATCGTTTGTAATTGACCCTAAAAATCTATTTTGATAGGCTGAAGTAAAACGAGTATAACTCCTTACTCAGACGTTGGATTTGGATGAAACCAATTGAATTGGAAAGAATACTCAAATATATTTCTTTTAATAGGTCACAGATCTCCCATTTCATTATATTAATGGAGTTATGATCATTCAAAGTTCACCCAAAAATTTGGCTGGCCTCAGTAGTTTGTGTGCAGAAAATTTTCCTGCACATTTACTATTCCATAATATCCCAGCCACCGTTTTATAGTTTTGAACATGCTCGATTATATCTGAAACCTATCTATTTTTGAAAATATTTATATCGTTGGAAAGCTTATTCAATAGCCTTTACATAGAACCATCAACGGGCAAATTCTGGTATAAATAAAATAAAAAAATTAATTCTATATAAATAAGACCAATACACGTACTTGAATATGGAGTGTTAATCCTTCCCCCCTTTAGGAAATTCGTCCTCGAATGTTAGCATAGTTATTCAAACGAAACAAGTTCCAGTCCATCATTAATATTCACATCATCACATCAATACTATGCATATATAAAAAAACTTACTTGGTAATGTTCTAACTCTGTTTCTTTAACTTCCTCTTCATCTTTGAACAAATGAGGGTACTTAGATTTCATTTCTTCCTCAGATTCCCATGTAATCTCTTCCCTTTGACGATTTCTCCAACGTACTTTCACAGATGCTATCTCTTTATTTCTCATCTTCTTAACTTGGCGATCTAGAATAGCAATAGGCACTTTCTCATAGGTAAGATCTTCCGCAACTTGAACATCCTCAGTAGAAGTGATATTTGATGGATCTCCGATGCACTTTCTAAGCATTAACACATAAAATACCGGATGTACTGATGAGAGCTCTTGGGGTAGCTCTAATTCATATGCAACTTGTCCAAACCTTCGAGTGATCTTATATGGGCCTATATAACGTGGAATCAACTTCTCTTTCTTGCCAAATCTCATTACACCTTTCATTGGTGATACCTTCAAAAATACCCAATCACCTATAGAAAACTCTAGCCCTCTCCTTCTACTATCCGCATATGACTTGTGTCGACTTTGTACTGTTTTCAGTCGTTGCTGAATTACTTTAACCTTCTTTATAGCTTGATAAACAAGATCTGGTCCGAACAAAAGAGTTTCACCCACTTCAAACCATCCTATTGGTGATCTACACTTCCTTCCATATAAAGCTTCATATGATGCCATTTTGATACTTGAATGATAGCTATTATTGTAGGCAAACTCAATAAGAGGTAAATGATCATCCCAGTTGCCCTTAAAATCTATTACACAAGCTCGTAGCATATCTTCAAGTGTTTGGATGGTACATTCTGCTTGACCATCTGTTTGAGGGTGAAAAGCTGTACTCAACTTCACTTGTGTTCCCAAACACCTCTAAAAAGACTTCCAAAAGTTTGTGGTAAATTGGGTTCCACGATATGATATAATAGAGATTGTCACTCCATGTAATCGGACTATCTCTTTAATGTACAGCTTCGCATACTCTTCAACTGTGTAAGTGGTCCTAACTGGTAGGAAATGTACAAATTTGGCAAGCTTATCAACAATCACCCATGTAGAATCAAACTTTCGGGATGTATGAGGCAAACCAATAACGAAATCCATGTTGATCATGTCCCATTTCCATCTTGGAAGATCAATGCATTGCATATAACCTCCAGGTTTTTGGTGCTCAACTTTAACTCTTTGACAATTTGGACGTTCAGCTACAAATTCTGCAATGCTCTTCTTCATGTCATTCCACCAATACATATCTTTCAAATCTTGATACATTTTGGTTGATCCTGGATAAATAAAATACCTTGAACAATGTGCCTTTATCATAATCTTCTTTCTTAGCCTGTCTACATCCGGCAACACAATTGGTTTTGGCACTGAAGTGCTCCTTCTTGCGTAAGCTCAAATGCCTTAGTCGCACCACCTTGAACGTTCTCCTTAAGCTATAATAAAATAGGATCTGCATATTGCTTCTTTTTCACTTCAGCTACTAATGAAGATTCCGCAGCATTATGTACGATAAGCTCTTTATCTGGAGTTTCAAGAAGACGAACTCCCAAACTAGCTAACTGGTAAAGATCTTTAATCATCCCTTGCCTTTCTATAGGTGCCATCATAGCCTTATGACTTAACACATCAGCTACCACATTTGCTTTCCCTGGATGGTACAAGATATCAACATCGTAGTCCTTTAGTAGTTTAAGCCATCTCCGTTGCCTTAAATTTAGATCCTTCTGATTAAAAATATATTGTAAGCTCTTATGGTCAGTATATATATCAACATGAACCCCATATAAGTAGTGGCGCCATATCTTTAAGGGAAAAATAACTGCTGCCAGCTCAAGTTCGTGTGTAGGATAATTTTTCTCATGTGGCCGCAATTGTCTAGAAACATATGTTATTACCTTACCATGCTGCATCAATACACATCCTAAACCAATTCTATAAGCATCACAATACACTGTATACCCTTCGGTGCCTTTTGGAAGTACCAACATGGGTGTAGAAGTGAACTTGTTCTTTAAATCTTGAAAACTCTTTTCACAGGCATCATTCCATTATAATTTGGATGCTTTATGGGTTAGCTTGGTTAAGGGTGCTGAAATGGAAGAAAAACCTTTAACAAACCTTCTATAATAACCGGCCAACCCGATAAAACTATGAATCTCCGTAGGCGTTGTGTGCCTTGGCCAGTTCTTCACAGCTTCTATCTTTTGAGCATCGACCTTTATCCCTTCACTAGATACAATATGACCCAAAAATGCCACCGACTTTAACTAAAACTCACATTTAGAGAACTTTGCATAAAGCTTACAATCACGAAGAGTCTGCAATGCCTGTCATACGTGATTGGCATGGTCCTCTTCTGATCTAGAATAAACTAGAATATCATCTATAAAAACTATCACAAATACATCCAGGAATGTCTTCAATACCATATTCATCAAATCCATAAAAGCTGCGGGTGCATTTGTTAGCCCAAATGATATAACTAGAAACTCATAATGACCATACCATGTTCGAAAAGCTGTCTTGGGTATATCCTTCTCTTTCACCCTCACTTGGTCGTAACCTGACCTCAAATTAATCTTAGAAAAGCACTTGATGCCCTGTAACTGATCAAATAAATCATTAATTCTTGGGAGAGGATATTTATTCTTAATAGTCACCTTATTCAATTGTCGATAATCAATACACATCCTCAGCCAGCCATCCTTTTTGTACACAAATAACTGGTGCTCCTCGTGGGGACATACTAGGCCTTATGAATCCCTTCTCTAGCAAATCTTTCAATTGCTCTTTCAATTCTCATAATTCTGCTAGGGCCATTCTATATGGAGGAATGGATATTGGTTGGGTGCATGGTATTACATCAATGCCAAACTGTACTTCTCGTTCAGGAGGCAAACTTGGAAGATCTTCAGGAAATACATCAGAAAATTCATTTACCACCGAAACAGCATGGAGAGTTGGTGGCTCCATTTCTGTATCCCTTACTCTAACTAAATGATATATGTATCCGTTGGAAATCATTCTTCTTGCCTTAAAATAAGAAATAAATCTACCTCTTGGCGCGCCAATTTCACCTTTCCATTCAAGGACTGATTTATTCGGAAAATGGAAATATACCTTTTTCGTGCAGCAATCAATTATGGCAAAACAAGATGTCAACCAGTCCATACCTATTATAACATCAAAATCTACCATTTCTAACTCCACGAGATCAGCCATCATATCACGACCACAAATAGTTACTATGTAGTTTTGGTAAACCCTTCTAGCTATAATAGATTCCCCAACTGGTGTAGACATTTCAAATGGCTTTACTAACAGTTTGGGTATTCTTTTGAACTTTCCAGCAACTAATGGAACATAAGATAATGTAGAATCGGGATCAATTAAGGCATATATATTGAATGAAAAGATAGACAACGTACCCGTAACCACATCTGGGGAAGCCTCTAAATTCTGTCGATCCGCTAGAGCATACGTATGATTTTGAGCCTCGCTAGAACTCGTGGCTCCTCTATCACCTCTAACATGACCCATTGATTGTGCACCCCTTCCTGAATAAGGTATCGATGATGATGATGCAACAAATGACCCCGTAGGTAGTGCCATACCCCCTATGCCCCTTCGTGGGCATTCTCTCATCATATGCCCTGACATACCACACCAAAAGCAAACATTGGTCCCCATCCGACATGCGCCCAAATGATACCTTCCACATTTATTGCATGGCTCTTGAGGAGGTCTCGATTGGCTCATATTCCCTTGCCCTTGGTACCCCACTGTCTGCAAACTCTGACTCTCACTTCTATGCCTAAATTGATTTCATCTGGACCCTTGGAACTATGGTAGGGCACTAGCTGTAGAATAAAAAGATAATGGCCTAGGTAGTCTAGCAAAAAACTGTGGTCTGAATCCTCCTTGGGATGCGATGAACTGCCTTGTAGATCTGGCCCTCTTGGAATATCCTCTTTCTAATTCCTGTGTTCTTCTCCTCTGCCTCTGATCTTCCATTTTCTGTGCAAAAGCTTGGATCCTTGCTATGTCCATATCTTTGTTCAAAGCGGCAATAGTACAATCTCTAACCAGATATGGATCTAGCCTATCCACATATTGATGAACTTTGTCATCCATAGTAGCTACAACATTAGGAGCATATCTCGACAAGGAATTAAATTGGAGACTGTACTCCCTCACGCTTATATTCCCCTGATGAAGATTTAAAAACTGATCTGCATGGGCCTGACGAATCTTGAATGGAAGATAATGATCAAGAAATGCCTCTTTAAACTCTTTCCAAGTAGCTGGGGGTGCATCAATACCTCTAGATTATTTCCAATCCTCGTACCAATATATAGCCTCCCCTTTGAATCTATATGCCACTAACTCTACTGTCTCTCTACCCGTTACATGCATACCATCTAAGGCCCTTTGAATTTGATCAATAAAGTCCTGTGGGTCCTCGTTAAGATCTGATCCAGTAAAAGTGGGAGGATCCATCTTAAGAAAATCCTGTGTTTGAAGGCTAGCCTCCCTATCTGTACCACTAGGACACGTGGTAGGAATGGCTTGCCCTTGAGCTTGCCCAAAAACTATGCGAGTCAAAAGTTGCACTGCATTTCTAAGATCTTGATCAACAACATTAATAGGTGGCTCTGTGGATATAGTTCTCCTCCCCCTTATTTCTTCTGGAGTGGAAGAAGTTTCTGATGCATGCTCAGCTAGAGCCTCACTTTGATTAGCTGGTATAGTGGGTGACTTACTAGTCCCCTCTCCGGCAGCCATATTTACTTGTTTACCGGTATCTTGCTTTTGGTAACTGGCATAATTACTATAATAAGAGAAATAAACGGATTCAGTGGTTAACTATGACTTCATATACAATATAGGCTCTATCGCACGATCTAAGACATGAAGAAAAAGAAATAATTCCTAAATGTCCATAGCCTCCTGTTTATAGATGCGGTGCACGACACACCGATAAACAAGACTCTACGTAGACACGGCTTTGTAAACTCACTAGGAAGAACTTCTCTGCTACCACTATTGTCACGCCTCAAATCCTATTGGGGCGGACTGGAACCCGTAACCGAGGAGGCCCGGGAGAAGTAACTCATAACCTTATATTTCCCATGCATACCTCTATGACAACCCCAAATTCGGACAACATCATGTCGCATATAAAAGAAAATAATCACCTGTATATGCTCGAGCACACATATTTATGTATATACAATACTTGGCCGTTGGAGCCATCACGTCAATTAAAAAAATACCACCTTGACTGTACATTAGGTCTACAAAGCCTCTAGACAATACACAGAGTTTAACTAAGGTCGGGACATACCCCGCCATATAACTAAATTCTATACAATACCAAAAGTGACTGGATATGACACGGAAAGCCCCGAAGCAAACTGGAGCTCACTAAAAGCAACTGGATATCCTGGCTCCTACTTGTGCGGTGTATGAGCTGAGGTACCTGTGCCTGCAGCATGAAATGCAGGTCCCCCATGGGGGACGTCAGTACGAAATATGTACTGAGTATGTAAAGCTGTAGATAATCACATATGATATAGGAGCTCAATAAAAATCAGAAACAAGTGAATAAATCGTAATAGGAGTGGACCATACTTACTAGAACTTGTGACAACCTGTACATTATATTTATTCAATCACTTTACCTTCGTTCTTATCATCTTTGTAATCATTATTATACTGTTCTGTGACCATTAGGATGCCTCCAGTACATATCAACTGGGATCGACCCATGATAGGCTTATGCCCTTGGGATACCACCCATAAACACATAAATAGGGATCGACCCATGATAGGCTTATGCCCCTGGGATACCACCCGATAAGAGAGAACTTCTATCACTTAGTTCAATTAATCTTTGAGATTGTTATTTTGGTTACCACCGTATTTTTGATACTTTGAAACAATGATACATCAATAAGAGACATATAAATAGACCATCAATGCAATAACAATGAATTAAGAACTCATTGGCATATCAATGAAGTGTTTTGGAGTCATCAATGCCATAACAATGAAGTAGGAACTTATTGGTATATCAATGAAACGTTTTGGAGTTATTAATAGCACATGGATCTTGTTTGAGTAATCGAATACCTTCTGACATTCATTAGTGTAATAAACATGGAAGATTTGGAAAACAAGTAAGTATTGGAATATCTTGACATCTTGTAGGGTGGAAACAAGTTCATTGGTAATGTAGGACATCATACAAAACCATTATGGATCACATGTTACTGAATAACTTTGGAAACTTTCTTAATAGAACAATTGTTCACTTTTATGCCAAAGATATTGTATAGAGTATGCTTTACATACCTGGCTGTCAACCTTCAATACTAGTCCCAAATGGACTCTCCGTCTTTTGGATTACTTATCTACAATGAACATATATAGCAATTTAGTATTAGCAACCAAATATCACAATTCAATTATTTGAATTCACCAAACTAGTTGTTAAGTAGTAAGTCTAAATTACACCATTAAAGGTGTCACTTTAACCCTCTTATACTCCAATTACATTCACATGCCATGCATATTCATACAACATCCTCCAATATCAAGTTTGGATTCATTTATCCTTCCAACCAATCCATTAAACCAAATTGAGCCATAGGCATAAATAATCATCAATTCAATAGTATATCACCATATCCACCTTCCATAACTTAATTACCATATCCACCTTCCACAATTCAATACAACCAAACCATGCAAAATAGTCCATAACCTATTTCCATCACCTTTCAACAACAACCAATACATATAATCCTCTATCACACATATACATATGGAAAAGAACAAAGGCAAACAATATTCATACCTTAGAATTCACCTCTTGATTATGTAATCCTGTTTGCACAATTAATAGGTGTCGTTCAAAGCTCTCGAGATGACAAACGCAGTTATCGGATTATTTAGGAATTTCTACGGTTGAATCAAAAGTAATTTAAAGGTCAAATTTGGCTAGGGTTTGTTCTTCATAAATGATTGATGATGAAAATGAGTTTTTGAACTCATATACATGTATATATACACATATTCCTGTCCATAATATAATAGGAAAAGACCAAAATGCCTTTAAAATTTAAATAATGTCAAATCTGTCCTTTTGTGGACTGATTTGATAAGCTAAAGTAGATCGACCATAACTCTTTACTCCGATATTAGATTTGGGTGAAATTGGTATCGTTGGAAGGATAATCAAAAGGGCTTTAATTTCATATAAAGTAGGCCACCCAGTTCATCCTGTACAAAGAATTATGGTCGTTTGTAATTGACCCTAAAAATTTATTTTGATAGGCTGAAGTAAAACGAGTATAACTCCTTACTCAGACGTTGGATTTGGATGAAACCAATTGAATTGGAAAGAAGAATCAAAGATCTTTATTTTTATAGGTTGAATATCTCTCATTTCATTATATTAAGGGAGTTATGATTGTTCGAAGTTGACCCAAAAATTCGGCTGGCCTCAGTAGTTTGTGTGCAGGAAATTTTCCTACACATTTACTATTCCCAAATATCCCGGTCACCGTTTTATAGTTTCGAACATGCTCGATTATATCTGAAACCTATCCATTTTTGGAAATATTTATATCGTTGGAAAGCTTATTCAATAACCTTCGCATGGAACCATCGACGGACAAATGCTGGTATAAATAAAATAAAAAATAATTCCATATAAATAAGACTAATACACGTACTTGAATACGGGGTGTTACATTTTATTTCCATAATTAGGTTGAAGTAATTAAAGCATATGTTAGGGTTTTCTAAAAGGGAGGGGGGCTGACATTTTGAGAATCTCTTCTCTCTAACTTTCTGACTTGAACTTTACAATTATTTTTGGAGAGATTATTACAATTGTTTGGGATTTTCTACTGTGAATCAAATCTGAGAAACACTTGTTCCTATTCATCTTGCTGTAATTTCATATATCAAACTATAAATTCAACTTGTTTTTTTTATTATTTTATTATGAGTAGCTAAATTCCCTTAACCCGAGATATGGGATCTATGGGTTTGGGTTTGTAACGTAACTAAGTTTTCAAGATTCTAACGGTGGTAGAAACTTCTTGCTAACTCCATTGTTTTATACTCTAGCTATTGGTTGCAAACAATAGGCCTTGCTTACTGGTTATTTTCTTGAGATAAGAAATCCACCCTAGTAAGAAGTGAATTATCAACAGGGACTTGGAAGCATCAAACTTCCATTTAATAATTAATGCTGTAACAAGATTAATTAACTTAAGATAACATCCTGTTATGAAATATAAATTCCCTAAGTTCGAGAGAATTAGGTGGTTAAATGTCTAAATAGGTTGAGAAATATTTAGACATAACTTCGACAAGGATAGTCTGTTGTTCCTACCTACCGCAAGAATCTTGAACCGTTACTAGCATCTGTCAAATCCCAATACCCATAGTGAACATAACTCTGGTTTTCCTTGTCATATTGATTTCAAACACTAAATTGAGAATTAATTAGTTGTTACCTTTCCAAAAATACCTATTCACAGAAAATTGATAACTATTAGCTGATTAACCCATAAATAACTCAAATTCACACCATATTCCCTGTGGGATTCGACCCCAACCTAGTTGGGTTATATATTGACAATGATCACTTACAGTTTTGTAAGAGAGGTGTTGTTTGAGTGTTATCAGTAAGCATTATCAGATCTCAGCAACACATGAGACACAGTCTCTTGTGTTGGGTTTTGGCAGCACTAACATTTGGATGGTCCCTCTTCTCCCCACCTTCTAATAGTATTATCCACTGTTATCTTCCATTTCCATATTCTCTACATAAAGAAAAATATCTTGAATTGTAAACCCCTTATCCATAACTATTTGTAGAAATCCTTAGTGTCTTTTTTATGTTTCGCATAATGATATGCTGATTTGATACTAAAGTTGTCTCTTGCTTCCACTGACATACTGTTGTGTCTTTTTGTAATGTTTGCTGAGGTTGAGCTACCTTATGCCTTATGTGGTCCACTATCTCTTCCATAAATAATTCATTCAACAACTCAACGTTCCACTGCCCATCATGTAGCAAGTCTTTGACTCTTTATTGTCTATCATCCTATTCCCTGCTGTCCTCCATAATAGAGTAACAATATCTTATTCCACTCTAATTATCATACCAAATATGTGCATCTCCACCTCTTATTATTCATGTTATAAGATGATCAGTGAGATCTCTTACTTGTAGTATCTTCTTCCATACTTGGGATCCTCCTCTTGATTTCCACATTACCTATTTAGGATGGAGCTTTCTGCAGTATTTATTTAATATAAATTCACTTCATATAGAGTTTTTAGTTCTAAGATTCCATCATAATTTACAAAAAAGAGTTGTGGATACATCTTGAATCAATCTAAAACCCAGTCTACCCTCATCTACTGGAAAACACAACTTAGGCCAAGCTACCCAATGTCTAACCCTACCCTCTATAGTACTACTCCAAAAAACTTAGCAAGACATTCCTGAATAGCAGTTAAGAAATTCTTGGGAGGATTCATAATTGATAGGGAATGTATGGGTATACTTTGAAGTACATGCTTGATTAAAACAGCTTTACCCCCAAAGGATAAAAGCTTACCCTTCCATGCTTGTAGTTTATTGCTGATTCTAGTCATGAGTTGTTGATAGTAACTCTTCTTCTTCCTTATATAGAATATTGGACATCCTAGATAATTGAATGGAGATTCCTGCATCAAGATTCCAGTAGCAACTTCATCCATAACAACTTCTCAATTAGATACACTACCATAAAAATACAATGTACTCTTCTCTTTATTTATTTATTACATATAATGATCATATCATCTATAAAAGCAAGATGATTGAGTTTTGGACTCCCTCTAGGCATGCCAAACATCTTGAATTCTTTTCTTAGCATCAGTTCCTTCAATCCTCTAAATAGTACCTCTATCTATAATGATGAATAATATAGGTGATAGAGGGTCCTCTTTCTTAAGACCTCTAGACAATTTAAAGAAACCTTTAGGTAGGCCATTCAACAATAAGGAGTACCAGTTATTGGACAGTAATCTGAATACCATGTTTATGATCTCTTCACAAAAACCAATCTTTCTTAGAACCTTAGTTAGAAAAAGCCACTCCACTCTATCATAGACCTTCATCATATCAACTTCATGACCATGTTTGGTGGCTTTCCCCCTTTTCTAATTTCAGACACTATCTCCTATACTACCAAGATATTCTCAGCAACACTTCTCCCTTGAACAAATCTAGCTTGTTCTTCAGACACAATGTTAGGCAACAAACACTTAATCCTTTCATGAATAAGTCTTAAAAAGATTTTATTCACAAAGTTGCTAAGTGAAATAGGTCTCAGGTATGAAAAATTAGTCACTACTAATTCTTTTGGTAACAACATCAAGTTGGTGTGTGTGATAAACCTTGGAAGCTCATATCCACAAAAAATTGCTATTACTACCCGATGTAGATCCTTAGATATTATGTCCCAAGCATCCTGGAAGAAGGAACTTATCATACCATCTGGTCCTCCATCATTATTTCTATTCAATCCCATGACTGCCATCTTTACTTCATCAATTATTGGGATTCTCTTGAACTCTGATTTCGAAGCTTCTGTTACTATATTTGGTAGCACATATAGCATTGTAAAGTCCTCAACATCCTCTTGCTTCTGAAATTGATTCTGATAGAACATAGTAGTAGCTTCAGTAATTTTTCCTGATTCTCTATCCAAATACCCTTATCACTTTGAATCTTTTTAATCTTTATCCTTGACTTTCTTCCCTTCACTATTACATGAAAAAATCTTATGTTTCTTTCTCCATCCTTGAACCACTCAAAACTTGCTTTTTGTTTCCAGAATTCCTATTCTCTTTTCAGTTGCATTGCCAACTCTGCTTGTGCTTTGAGCAAGTTAGACCTGTTATTCCTTTTGGGGTCCTCCTCAAACTGCTTCTCTCTTACCTTAATCACTTCTTTAAGTGTAGCAATCTCTTGAAATATGCTTCCAAAAGTTTGCTTACTTCACCGAGTCAATGTAGCTTTAGTCTTCTTTAACTTTTGGTGAAAAATAATAAATGGATTCCTCTCTATATCCACTGTCCAATTTTGCTTAATTATTTCCAGAAAAGATTCTTCTTTAAGCCAAAAATTTAGGAACCTAAATGGCTTGATTAGATGATCTTGATGAGTATTACAATACAGTAACATTGGTGCATGGTCAGGACCACTTCTTATCAAGTTTTATACCTCAATAACAAGAAATATTTCTTGTAATTTATCATTAGAGAAGACCCTATCAAGTCTTTTGAATAGAAAATCTCCATCTACTCTGCTATTCCACCAAGTAAATTTGCTCCCCTTGAATGTAATCTCCTATAAATTACAAGTGTTGATACAATGATTAAAGCCTTTTGTTTCTTCAAAAGTTATTGGAAATCCACCAAGCTTCTCTTTTGCCTGTCTTATGACATTAAAATCTCCACCTACTAGCCAAGGTTCATTTATTATTCTATTCAGTGCCCCAAGAGATTCCCGCAACTAGAGTCTGTCAAGCTAGTTACATTTCGTATAAACTAATGTAACCACAACTACTATTCCTGCATGCTGATTTTCCAATCTGAGTGAAAGCTGCTGTTTCTCATCACTAATGATTTTATACTCCAAAGATGACCCTATAAAGGCCTAAATCTTGCCTGACATATTGGCTACTACATGTTGCATTCCCAGCCTTCTCTTATACTCCTCAATGTTCTACCCTTCCTGAAATGGTTTTATAAGCCTATGAAACCAAATTGGTATCTTTTGTGCAATGTAATCAACCTTGTAAAAGCCTTTTATATATTAATAGGCCTGATGTTCCAAATTAAAGCATTCATTTTGAGGCAGATTTTTATGTATGGCTCCTTGTCTGCATTGAACTTGCTCCTATATTTTTTATTTTTTTGTTATGTTTTCCATACTTTTCCTTAAGAGACCTTACTTGTTTTGGAGATAGGTCTCCTCCCACTGCTACCTCACCAATATTATCCACTAAATCTTCAGTGTCTAGGTCCTCCTTTTTGCTATTAACAATGTCCAACATAGTCCCTACTTCAATTGCCAAAGGTACAACATCCTCCAGTACTTGCTCTTGATTTTTCATTTTTTCTCCATCACCACTATTTCTTTTGATTCATTCTAGGCCTTTTCACCCTCCTTTGATTTTTGTTGCTCTTGTACATGCTATTTTTCTTTAATTTATTTTACTACCTCTTCTGCATATTAATCCTACTCATTACTGGTATTGTTCAATTATTGTTGATCTTTATTACTCTTTTTGATGGATTTTACCTCTTCTGCTGGTATTGTATCTGATTTTTCAAAATTCTTATTCACCCAGTCCTTAGTGCTTTCCTTTTCTTTTGTGTTGCTGGAATTTTGTTGTTTTTATGTCTTTTCTTGATTTAAAAAATCAAAGCCATTTGATGTTTCTATTTCAGCAAACTTCTCCATCATTTCTCCCACTATATGACATATTGGTCTCTTCTATACATGCTTCTCCTTTGTCTCCATTGATTTTTGTTATTGTCAGCACCTGCATTCTTTTTCACTTTCTCCTGCTCCTTACCATCTTCTTCAATATTGTCTGTTACTTCTCTTTGTTTTTTTTCCTGATCAAATAACTTTGGATGAATATTCCAACAAGAATCCTCATCATGCCTTTGTAAGCAACACTCTTTGTAATACTTTGGTTTATGATCATACTAAATATGAATCCATTTGGACTTAATTTCTCCAGTGATATTATATTTCTCATTGATTATAACTCTGTGTGGTAGTTTAGCTACTAAATCTATCTCTATCTTTACTCTTGCATAACTTGGCCTTGTATGATTCTTTGTTTCCATATCCACCATTAAAGGTTTGCCTACTGCAGATGCAATCAAGAATATAGCTTTCTTGGCATACAAATTTAGTGGTAAATCTGGTAATGAAATCCTGCCACACCCACCGTGGTTTCAACATCTAGTTCAAACCATGGATCCTACTTGAGCATACTCATTTGCCAATACATGTCTTTGTCCTTGACATATTATGTTATGGTTGATTATAATTAAACATAGTTCTCTAGTTGATTCAAACAAATCAATATATGTCTTGTATCTAGCACCCCTATTGTACATTCTCCCTTAATTCCGCTTTTCTTTGGAATTACTTTTCTAAGTTTTGTGACATCAGGTTTGCCATATGAAAACTTACCAACAATTACATACTGAAAATTCTCTTGAATTATCAAGCTTGTTACTTTAGAATATTTCCATGAAACTGAAGGTTCCCCATGCAGCATAATGACAGGTTTAGGAGTAACCCTATTATTCTCATTCATGTAAGTTTTAGCCTTCAACAAGTCAGCATATTTTGGGACAGGTGCATTTAGTTGACACTCCCCTTCAATACTCTACTTCTGTGATTCCTCTGGTGGGCTAATTCCACTGGAAGTATTAGCCATAGTGATCGAAAAATTGGTTAACAATGAAGGTTTTACATGCGTCTTTTTTAGGGTTTTCAACTAAGAAAGAATCAGTAATTTACCAAATATCTTCTACTTTATGTTCCAACCTTTGTTGGATTATATATTTGACAATAATTGTGTTATATTTCTTGGAGGTATATCTTGAACCAGGGGTCTATCGGAAACAACCTCTCTACTTCTTCAGAGGTAGTGGTATAGACTGGATACATTTTACCCTCCCCAGACCTCACTTTGTGGGAATACACTGGGTTTGTTGTTGTTGTTGTATATTTCTTGGATGTATAATTTGGGCGATATCAAATTTTGGCATCGTTGTTGGGGAATACGTTTACAGATTAATTGATTAAAGTTCTTGAGGTTATTGTATTTTTGTTTTTCTACTATTTTTGAGGTGTACATCAGTGTCTGACCAGTACTCAAAGTCAAGGAAAACCCTTGATCCTAGTTGATATTGAGCTGGATCAAACCTTACAATATAATCATAAGATAGAAGAGCAGGAGATGGAGGTTATGATGACCCTAATCAGATTTCTCCCCCTTCACAGAGTGTTTAAGAGACAGTCACACAAACCACTATACAATTACTAGCTGAATAGAATGCGAGGAGGGATATTACTGGTGATCATGCAACTCAAGAGAAAAGAGTGAAATAGAAAGAACAACATCGAGCAAAACTTGACAGATATAGAAGAAAGAGAGATCAAGTACCCCCAACTTTTCTGTTCTTGCCAGCATATGATGATCTAAGTAAAGATTTGGGGTAAATTGAGCCTATCAAAATAGGAGTTATCATTCCTCTTGAGTTGCCTTAAAGGTTAAGTTTGATATTCTAAGTGTTATGATCTAGTTGCTGAATTTGAAGGGTATTTTTATTAGTCTACTGACTGATGATGCTAACATGCATATCCTGAATTTCATTGGGATATGCACTTCGCATAATTTACCTGAGGTGATTCATGAAACTTTGAGACTCAGGTTGTTCCCATTCTCTCTGACAGGCAAAGCAACATTATGGTTAGGGGAACTACCTCATGGGTCCATCACTAATTGGAATGAGTTGTGAAAGTAGTTCTTAGACTGGATTTTTCTGCCTTTGAGAATATTATAGTTGAAGGATGAGATTTATAATTTTAGGTAGTTGCATTCCAAACCATTGCATGAGACATGGTTGAGGTTCAATAAAAATTTGATATTGGTGCCCAATCACAGAATCTAAGGAAGGAATTTGCTTACGAAATTCTATAGAGCCCTGAATGCCAATACCAAAGTTATTGCTGCTACTATTATTGGTGGGGCTTTTATGAGCCTTTGTTGGGAGTTAGTCATGAAAATCTTAGATTAGGTATCTAATACCAATTGAGAATGGAATACTCACGAGGCAAAATGAGGAGCTAGTACCTATGTTATTAGTGCTTCTAGTGAGCAGAGAATTGTACATAACACAATAGCTCAGGAGGTTGCACAGTTGAGGATGGAAATTGGGTTGCTGACCAAGAAATTTGCAACTATAAATTTGGAAATGGTGGATATTATGATCTTATAAGGTAAATCCCCTAGGTTATATGATTTTGATATTGAGGATGAAGTGAAATACCTAGATGGAGATATAACAGGTTTTTGAGCCAAGGGCCAAGGGTCCAATCAGGACTCTTGGAATTCAAGGAGAGAAAATCAAGGTTGGAACTATTATAGGGACAAATATAGGGATCGTACCAGAGAAAGAGATAGTGACTGGAGCCGAAAAGATGACTATAAGAAGAAGGGTAGTGCATATGTTCCATTGGGGAACCATGATACTGATTCTAGAATAGAAGTATTTCTAACTAAGTTGGTTAAGGGTTCTGATACTCAAGGGAGTTGCCTAAAGAAAATTAAGGCAGATACTTTGAGACTAAGACAGAAAGTAGAATCGCATGTTGCGACAATTAAGCAACCTGAGCAGTAATTTAATCAAATGTCAGCTAATTTAAATCAGCATCAACTAGCCACTCTTTAGAGCAATACTGTACAGAATTTGAAGATGACAGTCACAACCTATCCATCACTACTCAGAGTGGTAAGGCTACTATTGATCCTCCCATGTCTGTAATTGATGAGGTTCGGGGTGATATTATAGTATATGTGATAGTAACTATTGAGAACGATACAATGAGTGTACTTATTGAGAAGAGACTTGGTGTTTAGGCACTAGCGATAGTGATCATGAACCTTGACAATGACAATATTGATGAATAAGATGAGATGGTAAGCGCACTCTATGGCAGAGATTCTTATTCTTATACATAAAAAAAGCTAGATATTGACTTAAAGAATAGGGTGACTTCGCCAGGTCAACCATGTATTGAGGAGCCACCAGTCTTGGAATTGAAGGCCCTTCCTTCTCACTTGTAAAATGCATTTTTGAGAGTCGACAATACCTTTTCGATTATTATTTCAGCTGATTTGGTAGATACACTGGTAGAGGCATTGATCTTGGTATTGCAAAGGTTTAAAAGGGTCATCAAATAGACTATTATAAATATTATAAGGAT
This sequence comes from Capsicum annuum, assembly GCF_002878395.1. Classification (NCBI taxonomy): domain Eukaryota; kingdom Viridiplantae; phylum Streptophyta; class Magnoliopsida; order Solanales; family Solanaceae; genus Capsicum; species Capsicum annuum. The sequence goes on along the minus strand of NC_061119.1, from coordinate 86,308,277 downwards.
TCTATTTAGGATTTGTACTCATAAAATTTAGCTTGAACTAGATTTTGTGCCCAGCATCGAGCTCCAACATCATTTGCCCATCTATGCAAGAGGTGGTAAAGAAAGAGATTATAAATTGGTTAGATATAGGTGTGGTTTATCCTATTACAGATAGTAAATGGGTGAGTTTGATTCAATATGTACCTAAGAAGGGTGGGATCGCTGTGGTCCCAAATGAAAGAATGCGTTAGTACTTGGACACAAGATTTTATATAGGGGTATTGAGGTTGACGGGGAAAAGATAAAGGTGATTGAAAAATTACCTCCACCAATTTCAATTAAAGGTATTAGAAGTTTTTTGGGTCATGCTGGGTTTTATAGGAGGTTTATCAAGGACATCTCTAAAATTTCTAACCTATTGTGGAAGCTTTCAGAGAAGGAGGTGAAGTTTGTATTTGATTATGTTTTTCTTAAGGCCTTTGAGTGTCTTAAGGAACAGTTGATCTCGGCTTCTATTATTGTGTCTCCACATTGGTGCTTACCTTTTAAGGCGATATGTGATACTATTGGTGTGTCTTTAGGAGTTGTCCTAGGCCAACGATGTAATAAGGTCCTTCACCCAATCTACTATGCTAGCAAAGCATTAAACCCCATGCAAAAAAAAACTATATAGTTACTGAGCAGAAGTTACTCGTGGTTGGTTTTGCTTTTGAGAAATTCCGATCCTATTTGATAGGGACCAAAGTCATTGTTCACACTGATCATATAGCATTAAGGTATCTTATGTCAAAGAAAGATGCAAATCTGAGGTTAATTCAGTGGTTACTACTACTGTAGGAATTTAACTTTGAGGTGAAAGACCAAAAAGACACTAAAAATTAGGTTGTATACCTCCTACCCTGCCTAGAAGAGGAGGCAAGGTTGAATTAGGGGGTGATCTTGAAATTGATGATACTTTTTCAAATGAGCGGGTATTGGTAGCATCTCGAGACTTAATCTCCGGGTTTACTAATTTTCCCAACTTTTTGGAAAGTGATCTTGTCCCGAAAGACTTATCATTTTAGCAGAGCAAGCAGTTCATGCATGAGGTGAGAATTTTTTTGGGATGAGACTTATCATTTTTGGCTGTGTGTAGATAGAGTCATTCGGAGGTTTATTCCTGATATGGAGATGATGAGCATTCTTAAAACTTTTCATTCATCACCAATTGAAGGTCATTATGGTGGTTCCATACAACCCAAAAAATTCTATAGTGTGGGTACTATTAGCCGATGATTTACCAAGATGCTCATGATTATGCTCGAGCCTGTGATCAGTGTCAGCGACAAGGTAATATTTCACGAATAATGAGCTTCCCATGACACCTATCTTAGATTTAGAGTTGTTTGATTTATGAAGAATTGATTTCATGGGTTCATTTGTGAGCTCTTATGGGATGAAGTAGAACTGGTGGCTATTGACTATATTTATAAATGGGAGGGTCAAAGTGTCACCGCGTTCTTTAAGAAGAACATTTTTTATCGATTTGTCCCTCTATGTGCTATCAGTAGTGATGGTAGGTCCAACTTTTGTAATCGTCTATTTAAGGCCTTGGTAAAAAAATATAGTGTGAAACATAAGGTGGCAACACCTTACCATCTGCAGATGAGTGGGTAGGTTAAGATCTCCAAGAAGTGCATATTAGCAAAGACTGTGAATGCCAATAAAACTGATTGGTCAAGTAAGATAGATGATTCACTTTAGGCTTATCGGAAAACTTTTAAAGCATCCATAGATACCTTTTCATACCATCTTGTGTATGGCATGGCATGCCACTTTCTAGTCAAACTTTAGCACAAGGAACTATAGGCATTTAAAAAGATAAACTGTGAGTGGAGCAATGCTGCAAATTTAACGACGAGTAAGGTGAATGAGTTGGATGAATTCCACCTCTAAGCTTTGGTTTAGCTTTGTACAAGGAGAAGATAAAGCTGTATCATGAAAAAAATATTGAAAAAAGAGTGTTCGAGCCTGGTGATATGGTCCTATTATATTATTCAAGACTTTACTTGTTTCATGGAAAGTTGAAGTCTAGGTGGTATGGACCATTCACTATGGTTAGAGTGTTCCCGCATGGTGCTATTGAATTAAAGCGAGGTGGAGAAGCCCCATTCAAGGTGAATAATAGCGCGTTAAGTACTATATCAAGAATACTGATGAAGTGAAAGTTTGTGTTGATATGAGCCTTAGTGAAGGCTGAGTAGCCAAGGAAATGTGTCGTACTACAATGTTAAATCAAGCATTGCACGAGGCAACCCATGGGTTAGTTGGTGAATTCCGAGTATCCAACATATCATCATTATTCCGCAACGTTAAATCAAGTGTTGCTTGGGAGGCAACCCATGTTTTGTACTTATTACCTTATAGGGTAACTTGTGTGTTCAGTGTGCAGGGATTAAAAATATATAAAAGGGACAAAAAAAATTCTGGTGCCCAGGGCCCTATAAGTTATAGGGACACCCTATGATTCATCGCCAGCCCCGTCGAGAGGATCCCATATGTGAACTCTCAGGTAAATATGTCTCTGGAGTCATTACGAATCTCATTACGAATCTTAGAATGAGTGACAATGACTCATCATCATGACTGAAGATATAGGTAAGGCTATAGCTCTAAATAGAGGGATTTTATAACTCATAGCTAGTTTTTATAAGTCATTGTCATGAGTCATCCGCAGGCCCTACATCACGGACCCAACAGGCTGACCCAACCCTACCCACGCAAAATAAAATGGATTTAAACTCCTGATTGGTTACTTTCTAGAGGATGGTAGGTTATTCTTGAATCCTTGGAGGTTACACCACACGGTGAGGGACCAGGTCCCTCAAAATCAGTCACAAGCAATAAAATAGTAAAGTAACAAAGAAGCTAAGGTTTTGCAGAAAATAAAGGAACACATTGATCTATCGTGGAAACCCCCTTGCTCAAGGAAGGAAAAACCATGACTTTCCCTCACAAGCTTTTCAACAATCCACTATAATCAAACTCTTGATTATAGACTCGATTTGAACCTAACTCTAGGTTCCTCCTGCTTGTAGTAACTCTACTACAGTCTCACCTTGACAACTCTACCAAGACTATCTCAATACTGATTAACTTACTTAGTCACAAGCTCAAGCAACTCTACCTAAGCACACTCAAAGCAAAAAGAAAACATTACTCTTATAGCATGAGTAATTCAGTTACATACCAATAATTAACTTAAGAATAATTTTCTTTTTAAGCACACAATGAACTGAGAGCTTGAGCTAAAAATGAGTTTTTGCTTTTTCTTCTTCTTAACACTCTGATTTTTAATATTGCAAAAACTATTAATTGAGAAGCATTATTTTCCTTTTATGGTAGAGTAATGAATTAGGGTTCAAATGCAATTGGACCAGGTATCTTAAATAGTACAAGCAACACTTGCACAGTTTGTTACCCTAGATGACAAAATTGTGCAGGTGCATGCCAACTGTACTTTAGACTTGAAGATACAGGGACCTGGTCCCTTGTTGTAAGTTTCTCATCATCAAAATAAGATATAAAAGTTTACCCTTTTTTGATGATGAAAAACCAGTTGAGTATCTGCATTCATTCATCATATTTAATCAGAGTGATAACCACTACTGAAGATGAATGCTCACCCTATCATTCAATCATCATGCTTCCATCATTATACAACATAGGGACCTGGTCCCTTATTGTCAATTGAAATAAAGAAATACCAATCACCCTACCCTATCAATATGCCTTCATATCTTCTCTATAGCTCATCACATACTTCCCCTTATCAACATGCCATTCATACCTGGTTGGTTTCTAAACTGGTCCCTTGTTGTTAATTAATATCAAAAATTACCAATCACCCTTCCCCCTGTCAATATGATTTCATAGCTTCTCTGTAGCTTATAACACACTTCCCCTATCAACATTCCATTCATACTTAGTTGGTTCCTACACTTCAACTTGAATTCATTGAAAAGTAAGAACAGTAAACCAATAGTAAAAATAAGCACAAGTTAGTCAACTAGTGGCAACTGGGGCAACACTAATATGAAAAACAACTTTTAAAAATAAAGTAGAAATAGATAAAGAGCACAAAAGTAAGAAATCAATCATACTTAACAGTTTAGATATCATTGCAGTGCAAGATATATATTTCCTATTTCGTATAAAATACCACAAAAGTTGGAGGAGTTAAAAAGGTGAAGGATTTGAGGAGAAGGTTTGGAGAAGTAACGCCATCTTAATACAATGTAACAACTATTTGGTTAGCATTCTAATATCTGTATTCAAGATCAGAACCTCATTGGTTAGAGTTGTAACCTTCTTCTTGAGTTCATAATTCTTACTCCTAAGTTTTGCAAATACCCTTGAGCCCTCCTTTGAAAATTGCTGAATTTGTACCTATAATCTCCCAATTTTTGCATCTTTAGCAATTGCCTCTTGCTTTTCTTCTTTTAAAAGCCCTACTAGGTTCATCATTAGTCATTCTTTTCTACTTGGGACCAGGTCCCTTAGAATTCTGGTGTTTTTCAGTAGGATTTCCAAATTTCACTCTGGAGACTTTTGTTTTTAGGCTGTCATTTTTTTCTTAGGACCATACAAACTTTCTCTTGGGTTATGTGATAGCAGAATGAGATTTTAAGCAACCCAAGCATCACCAGTATTACACTGTCAGAGGAATAATGTGTTTCAGGGATAAATTTTTATCAGAAAGGTGAGTGAAGAAAGGGTTTGGCTTTAAATGGTTAGGATAGTTGAGTTAGGTAGGGTCCATAGAGCTAATACAAAGGTGATTTTTTTTAAGGAAAGAGAAGTTTGATTTCAAATTGACTCATCTTTCTGCTTTTGGGTAAGGCAAATTTTCTGATAAGGAGAGAGAAGATGTGACCTTTCCTAATAGAAAAAAATACATTCACATTCACGATACTAACCTGAGAGATGGGACCAGGTCCCTTTTTTTTCTTTGAGTGAGTTCTCAATCTTGTGAATACTTCATCTGTGTTTTTTTCAAAGTTGTTCCCATGTGTGTATACTTTCAAAGTTATGGTACTGAGTTAGACTACCAAATACACAGTTTACCAAGGATACCTGTCTCCTAATCATAACCAATTTTTTTGGACAAACATCGATTCATAAGGTAAGTCAGATCATTTTAATCAGAGCTAGATTCAACCTGTTCTTCACAAATTGTACCTTGTGAAGTGCCTTAATAAATATACCTGCCATTTGATCCTCAGTCTTGTAAAACTTCGTACAGATAGCCCCTTTCTCAATAATGTCTCTCAGGAAGTGATGCCTCACATCAATATGCTTACTCTTCTCTAGGATCCAATAATCTCTCTATACATTATCTCATTTACTGAAGGACCTAGTTCATTACTATCCATTTTTGAGCTGGTTCCAATTGGAGTATCAATTGACTTGACATCTCCCATGTTGTATTTCTTCAGTAACTCCTTGATGTACTTCCTTGAAAAATCATTGTCCCTTGAGAAGTTTATGTAATATGAAGGCCCAAGAAGAATCTCAACTCACCCATCATACTCATTTCAAATTCACTTCCCATTATCTTTGCAAACTCTTCACATAGGGATTCAGAATTAGCCCCAAAGATTATGTCATCAACATATATCTGAACAATTAGTAGGATGTTGCCCCTGGTCTTTAGAAATAATGTATTATCAATTCTCCCTCTTTTAAATCCATTTTCTAGGAGAAACTTTGAGAGTATCTCTTATCAGGACCTTGGTTCTTGCTTCAAACTATAGAGGGCTTTGTCCAGTTTAAGCACATGATGAGGAAAGTCTATATCTTCAAATCCTGGTGGTTGTTTGACATATACTTCTTCCTTCAAGTTTCCATTCAAAAAGGCACTTTTGACATCCCTTTGGAATAGTTTGAACCCCATATATGCGACAAATGCAATAAGAATTCTGATTTCCTCTATTCTTTCCACACGTGAAAAATTCTCATCATAGTGAATCCCTTGTTCCTGGTTATACCCTTGAAAAACCAATCTTGCTCTGTTTCTGCTGATAATTCCATTCTCATCTTTCTTGTTTCTTGTCACCACCCAAACAGGGCCTGTTCATGATGGGTATTTCAAGTCCCACGTGGACCGGAGATCACCCCCTGTACCTAACCAAACCAAACACACAACACCATAAAGTAGACTAAATTTCGAGCATATAACAAGATAAGAGAATATTAATTTAAAGACATTAATATAAGTCTACAACCAAAATCAACCAATACCGATATCAATGCTAAAACCAATAGAAACATCGATATTGATACTACCCATGACAATAGTATTCTGACAAAGCCTCTAATCAAAACCAAAGAGTATCCAGTCGGGATATGCCCTCGACCATAGCTAAAAACTAAATCCAATGGAATAGTCAAAATGTAAAGAAAATCATAAACATGAAATAGGATCTTTCAAAGTATGGAAGCTCACCACTTTAATTTGACTTGCTAGCTAATTCCAAATTCAAGTCACTGAGGAGAAGGAGTAGAAGTATGACCAGTTCCTGCATTGCGTGGGGATACAACATCTAAAGATAGTTAGCGGGGTGAACGCTAGCATGTAACTCGAGTATAAGGATAAGATAATGATATAATCAGCAGTTAAAATCATTCAAAGACAGTGCACATAATCAAATGCATAAACATATACACACACATATATATCACAAGTCGGGATAGGGAATAAGGCTTAACATGCATTTAAGAACCTCAGCCAAGATTGTGTAGCTCAACCATCAAATAATAATACCCACGGGCGATATGCGCCCCATCTCTATCCCCTTGGTCGGGCCCTAGTGCATGTAGCCGCATGAATAGAAGAATAATCTAATATATATGCACATAGGGGACTCGAACCATCCAACATATACTTAGGTGACTTAAGCACCCGATCATATAATGATTTATAGGGAACTCGAACCTCCCTAATTATGAAATAATAATAAGGGGGACTCGGACCTTCCTTGTCACTTTGACCCTCGTGTCAGCAAATGCGGTTTCCAATATTGGTCGCCCGAACCTCTACTTTCATGACTCAGCTACACAACCCTTATTAAAGACCAATTAAAACAATTTTCACCCATTCCTATTAATTTAAACATAGTCCACATTAAGGCATACAACATTGGTATCATTATACCAACTACAGTTTCAAGGTAACTCATCATGCCAAAATAATTTTCATTAACTTAGGGAGAACAACTCTCTTTGTTCATTAATACACATTGGGGTACACCGACTCGTTTTTTTCATTAAATCATACCTTTGTATTTCAAATAATTCTTTATATCATGCAATAGTTCAAGACTAATTCAATTTTACAAATTCCCACAATTCTCATAACTAAAACCAATTTCATATTATGGGGTTGGGGTTATAACCACTTCAAAGGCACAAGTTTGGAAAAATCATAATTCCCTAGTTCATTCACCATACCCATGCACCCACAAGTTCAAAACTATATTAAAAGCATGAAAATAATATGTGTAAGCCATGAGAAACATTATTCTATTCTTAACATTCAAAAACCCTAACCTTTGTTTTCAAAACCAAACAATAATCTTATAAATAATACTTTAAATCGCCTGCCTTAGCAAAATTAACAATGAGGGAAGAGTAACATGCCTGAATCACAAAGATTTATGGAGAGAAATCAACCCTTGATCCCGTAGATGAACAAATTGGTGAAACCCTAGCTTGACTTATTTGGGAGGATATAGAGAGAGTGTTTAATCTGTTAAAGTATTGAATGAATGGCCCAATAGTGTTTTATGAACGTGGGGTCTAAAGGGTTTTACGTGGGAAATGTCTAAAGTGACCCCAACTTAAAAGCAGGAAAATCACTATCTTTGGTTATGAGTCAACCCCTTGACTCATACCCACACCTTACTACTCGTGACCACGAGTCGTAAGCAGGATAGTCTCTAGGACCCCCAACACTGTTATCTTTACAAATCAACCCACCAAATCGTAACATGACCCTACGACTTGTAGGCTCCTACTCTTGAGCAACATAGAACCCAAATGAATTGAACACTGAAAATCCTATGATTTGAACCTATAATTCATAACATATGCTCATAGCTCATAGAGAGCCACTCGTACTTAGAGAATAATCAAGCCTCAAACTTATGAAATGATCTAAAACTAAGCCATGTTGTATGGGAATCTCTAGCCCAACAAGGAATGGAGATCGCCCCGTTAATCCAACCTAACCATCATATCAAACCACAAGTGTTGGATGAAATCCAAACATATAACAAGATAGCTAAAACAATACTGATAATTATAGTGTAAGAATTGTCTAATCAATCCATTAATATGAACAAATTGAACCAATAGACCCAAGTCCACGATCATCCACAAAGCCTCTACAAATCCAATGTCATTAATATATAGGAACATTCCTCCGACAATAGCCAAAAACCAAGTCTAAAATAAGTCTATGACATAAGATAGAAAGAGTATGAAATGCATGCCTTCCGAAGTATGGAAGATCACCATTTCAATGTCAACACACGAATCGCTTGGACACCTGATCACTCTGCAGGAAGTAAAAAAGAAACTCTGGCCCCTATGTCGCGTGGGGACACACCATTCGGAGATGGTTAGCGCTTAGAGAGCTAGTATGTAACTCGAGGGTAAGGATAAAATATTGCCATTAATCAAATCCAAGTAAAACTATCATAAGCAAACACAGTTAAATACATAGGCACATATATAGATATATAGATACATTAAGTGTCGGGAAAGAAAAACAAGGCCTTAGCATGCCATTTAAATCATTCAATCATGATACATGGAGTGGAGGACTCTAACCTTCCACCTTTATAAGTTAAAGGAATTGAACTTCCTGATCATGTTAGGCAAGAGACTCAAACCTCAAGCTGTCTTATTAGGCAAGGGACTCCAACCTCAAGCCATATTTTTAGGAAAGGGACTCTAACCTCAAGGCATTTTACTAGGCAAGGGACTCTAACCTTAAGCCATTTCATTAGGCAAGGGACTCTAACCTTAGTTCATTTTATTAGGCAAGGGACTCTAACCTCAAGTCGTCGTATTAGCAAGTGGACTCTAACCACAAGATATTGTGACTATTACTAGTCGATATTGGGACTCTAACCCTTTGTCCATGCATTAACAGCCGTTCAATTCAACACTCAAGGACTCTAACCTACTTGGCCAATTCAAGCCATCAAAGCTATAATTCAACAATGCACATGACCACAAGGTCTTGATGAACCACTTATCAAACAATCATTTTTATAAGCCAATACCTTATATTCAACCACCATCCAAGTCAATTTATTTTTATTAAGACCTATACAACACCATTCATTCTTCATTAGCTTTCATATACCAAACCTTAGTTCAAGACACAATTAAATTTCATGTTAGGGACTCTAACCCCTTTAACCAAGCAATCCACCAAAGTCACCAACTAACTCATTAAAAGGACAACAAGGCCTTTACAAGTCATTTACCAACCATCGTTACTCATTAAGGTATTTCCTCAATTCTAAATACTATTAGCATGTAACTAGTTATTTTTCTTACACATTTTCGCAAACACCTTGAGGGCATACCTTTACCATGACCAAAACCAAAGTAAAAACCATTAAGATTAGGATTACTCATGACCCATTTATTAAACCACAATCAACAAGCACCTACATGTGCAAATCATCACCAAAAACATGTATAAACACAAGGTTAAACAAGAGTAAACAACACTCATTATATGCATCAAAACCCTCAACATTTGATTTCAAAACCACCATTTACAAATCATAATCAATGTTAAAAACACATGATATTTGAGAAGCAACAATTAGGGAAGAGTTATATAACTTATACATGATGATTCACGGAGAGATTCTTGGTCCTCAAGTCTCTAGATGGCCTCTTTGTTAAACCCTAGCCCCAATCTTAATAGAGACGTTTAGAAAGGAATTTGGAGTGTTTAGATCTTGTCTAAGTCAAGAATTAAAGGCCAAATAATGTTATAAGGCATGGTGCATAAGGGTTTAGGGGTGGGAAATATCTAAAATGTCCTCAGCTCAAAAGCTGAAAATTGCACCATGAGGGTACGAATCACCCCCTTAACTCATACCCTAGGGTACAAGTGGTACCCTAACTCGTACCATAGACTTCCTCTTGGACTCCATACTGATTAATATATGAACCCTCATGTCCAAGTCGTACCCTAGGATACGAGTAGTACCCAACAATCTGTTCCTTAGGCAGAATACTTTGGACAAGACTTATAGTATCATACGACTTGGTAACTTACCATTCATACACTATCATACAAATGGTATGATGTTCAATCGTACCTAGGGCAGCAACCAAACCCAATAAAACTGTCCAACATGAAAAAAGGGAACCCTAACCCGTATCACAACATATGACCAGTACCTTCTAGTCATATGTTGTCCAGAATCTCCACCCTAGACAATTTTCTAAGGGATTCAAGGACAAGGTGTTTCAATTCTCCCTTACTTGGATCATTTGTCCTCGAATAATGGGAAAGGCAAGCATAAGCCTGAGTCAACACATCATAACACATCAAACTAACCTTTAATCAAGTTAGAAACAAAGGCATACAACAAGGATAAGACACATGCCATGATTATTATCAATCAACCATTCATTCAATTAACTTTGGGACTCGAACCCATTGTCTATCAAAACACTTGCTCAATTCAAAGTTTAGGGACTTGAACCCATTTCCTATCAAAACATAAATTATGTTAAGCAAATCAAAACATAACTCAAGCACGAGTTTCTATAATGGGAAACAAATGCAGATACTTAGACTTTATGTCCTCTTGCGTCTCCCAAGTAGCTTTCTCAAACTTTTGGTTCCTCCATAGAACCTTCACTGAAGACACCTCTTTCATTCGCAACCAAAAATCTTTTCGATCAAAGATCCTCACTGGACCTCCTCATAGGACTAAGAGTCTGAAATACCAACATCCTCCATGGGAACAACTAACGAAGGGTCACCTATACATTTCTGCAACATGGACACACGAAATACTGGATGGATGGAGCTCAAACTAGACGGCAACTCCAACTCATAGGCGACATTACCAACCCTCTTTATTATCAAATATGGACCAACATATCGTTGACTAAGCTTTCCCATCTTACCAAACCGCATCACTTCCTTCATGGGAGATACCTTCAAGAATACCCAATCACCAACATTAAACTCTAAATCCCTACATCTAACATCCGCATAGGACTTTTGGTGACTTTGAACTACTTTTAACGTATCACAAATCACCTTCACCTTCTCTATGGCTTGGTGAACCAAATCAAGGCCAAGGAATTTACCCTCACCAACTTCATACCACCAAATAAGAGAACGACACCTCTTACCATAAACGCCTTAAAAGGAGCCATACCAATGCTAGAGTGGTAACAATTATTATAGGAGAATTCAGTTAAAGGAAAATGGTCGTACCAACTACCACCATAATCAATCATATAAGAACAAAGCTTATCTTCCAATGTTTGGATCGTCCTCTCCACTTGTCCATCCATCTGTGGGTGGAAACCGGTACTAAGGCACACCTTAGTACCTAAACCTTTCTAAAATGACTTCAAAAATGAGATGAAAATGAGTAGCACGATCCCAGATAATAGAAATCGGAGTAGCATACAACTTAACAATCTTCGCAAGATACAACTTAGCATAATTCACCACCGAATAACTAATCCTTACTGATAAGAAGTGAGAAAACTTGGTCATTCTATCCACAATGACCCAAATAGAATCACATTGATTTTGAGACCAGGGAAGATCGATGCGAAATTCATATTGATTGTTTCCCACTTCCATTCGGGCAACTCAATCTCTTGGTACAAACCACTGGGTCTCAAGTGCTCAACTTTCACTGTTGACACACCATACACTTAGTCACATAGCTAGCTACATCTCGCTTCATATTATTCCACCAATAAAACTCCCTAAGATCATGATTCATCTTTGTAGAACCAGGATGAATAGCATAACGAGATCTATGAGCCTCAGCCATAATTCTTTCCCTCAATCCGTCGACATCAGGAACACATAACCTACCTTGGTACCTCAAGATACCATCACCACCAATAGTAAAATTAATAACCTTTTGTTGACACATATTACTTTTAATCTTTATCAAATTCGGATCCAACATTTGCTTTTCCTTTATCTCAACCACAAGAGGCGATTGCGAGACCTTATGCACGAATACACCACCATCCTCAGAGTTCGTGGGACGAAATCCAAGATTATCCAAATGGTGAATGTCCTTCACCAACTCCCGCTTATCCCCATCCACATAATCTAGACTACCTATAGATAACCTACTAAGATCATCAGCAGCTATGCTAGCTTTACCTGGATGGTAATGGAGACTCATATCGTAGCCCTTTGGCAACTCAAGCCATTTCCTTTGTCTGAGATTCAACTCCTTTTAAGTAAACAGATACTGAAGGCTCTTATGATTAGAAAAGATGCAACATGAACCCCATAGAGATAGTGACGCCAAATCTTCAATCCAAATACCACATCTAACAACTCTAAGTCATGAGTAGGGTAGTTTTTCTCATAAACATTCAATTGTCTAGAAGCATAGGCCACCACCCACCATACTACATCGATACACAACCAATCCTAACATAAGAAGCATCATAATGCACTATAAAACCATCATTACCCTCAGGCAAGGTCAAAATCAGAGTCGAAGTCAATTGATCTTTCAACTTCTCAAAACTACCCTCACACATATCTGACCATAAGAACTTGACCTTATTCTAGGTTAACTTAGTCAATGGAGTAGCTATCATTAGAAAGCTTTTAAAAAATCTCCTACAGTAACTGGATAGACCCAAGATGCTCTGAATATTAATAGGAGTAGTAGGTCTAGGCCACTTCTTAACCGCCACAACCTTTTGTGGATCCACCATGATCCCTTCACTAGAGATAACATAACTAAGAAAAGTCACAACCTTCAACCAAAACTCACACTTAGAGAACTTGACATACAAATGATGATCCTTTAAGGTTTGAAACACCGTATGAAGGTGGTCAATATGATCTGCCTCACTCTTAGAATAGACTAAGATGTCATTAATGAAGACAATGACAAACAAATCCAAAAATGAATGAAAGACCCTATTTATTAATTCCATAAATGTCGTTAGGGCATTAGTCAACCCAAAAGACTTAACTAGGAACTCATAGTGACCCTATCGGATCTTGAAGGCAGTATAGGGATATCCGCTTCCCTAATATTAAGTTGATGGTAACCCGACTGACATCAATCTTAGAGAAATACTTTGCACCTTAAAGTTGATCAAACAAACTATCGATCCTAGGAAGAGAATACTTATTTTTTATGGTCACCATGTTCAACCAATAATAATCAATGCACATTCGATGGGAACCATCCTTCTTATGCACAAACAACACGAGATCACCCCAAGAAAACACACTAGTATAGATAAAAACTTTAACTAAGAGATCTTTCAATTTCTCTTTAAACTCCTTCAACTTGTCGGAGCCATTCTATAAGGAGGGATACAAATTGGATGAGTGTCCGGAATAAGAACAATCCCAAAATTAATTTCCCTATTGGGAGAAATGCCAGGTAGATCATCAGGGAAAACTTTGGGAAACTCATTAACTATGGGAATGGATTTTAGAGAAGGACCTTGCGAGTTAGAGTCTTTAACTTAGACCAAATGATACAAATACCCTTTAGAAATCAATTTTTGGGCTCTAAGATATGAGATGAATCTCCCCTTAGGCACTAAAGAACCCCCTTCCCATACAATGACCAGCTCATTAGGGAATTTAAACATGATCGTACGGGTCCAAAAATCTAAGAAAGCATAGCATGAATGCAACCAATCCCTTTCTAAAATAACATCAAAATCAACCATGTCCATGTCTATCATGTCTAAAAGAGTTTATTTACAACCAACAACTACCACATACCCCAATAGACTCTCTTAACAACCACAGAGTCTCCTACCGGGGTAGAAATAGAAAAAAGAACCGATAGACACTCAGGACCAAAACCATAATGAACAGCCACAAAAGGGGTCATATAAGACAGAGTGGACCCAGGGTTAAGTACACAATATACATCACGGGAGAAAAGTTTCAACATACCCATAATCACATCAGGAAATACCTCAGAATCCTGGAAAAATGCAAGAGCATATAAGCAATTTTGGCCAGTACCAATTCCAAAATAAGAAGCACAAGTAGAAGCAACACCCTTTGGTGTAGGAGCAGATGAAGTAGCAGTAGGGGACCTGTTGGCCCAAGATTCTACTAGAGAGGGGCACTCTAGTTGTATGTGTCTAATCTAACCATATCTAAAACATTTGTTCCTCTTATTCTCTCACTGTCCACGACAATGTTGACCACAAAATCTACAAAAAGGGTAGGATGGAGCTGACTGAGCTCCACTAGCTTGAGATTGGGCACCCTGTGCCCAAAACCCACCATCAAACTAAGATCGATGATCACCCGATGGCCTCAGGTAAGGATTACTAACTGAGGAGAAAGAATCAAAAAAGAACCGACACTCTCTTACTTCTTTCTTGGCCACTTACCACCATCTCTACTACTTTACTCAAAAGGTCTAAATTTCTTTCCTTGCCTTTTACTAAAATCAAACTATTTCTTTATCTCTTCCTCTACTTGTTGCATATACCCAATTAATCTAGAGATGTCAATGTCTTTGATCAACAAAGTTGCCTTGCTCTCAAGGACCAACTCATGAGATAATCCTATGGCAAACTTTCTCATTTGAGCCCTCATATCCGACACCATCTCCAAAGCATACCTAAACAACTGATGGAATTTTAAGGTATACTACTTGACTGATATCCTTCCTTATTTTAGATTAACAAACTCCTCTGCCTTTATTTTCCTTAACTCTTGAGGAAAGAAGTGGTCCAGAAATGCATTAGTGAAATCCTTTCACAAGGATGACTGATCAACATTACCCTTGTTCGATCTCATTCTTTGTACTATTAGTATACGACGTCCTTCAAAAGATAGGCCGTAAACTCCACCCCTTCCACATTAGTGGCATGCATACTCTAAAAATCTTTTCCATCTCATCTAAAAAACCTTAAGAATCCTTCTCCACCTCTACCTCCACCTCCTCCATCTCATCTCATGAACTGGCACACCCTTGTGGCCTCAGAAGATGGAGTGATAGAAGCACCACGCTCAGCCTGATAGGCCACTAACTAAACAATCATATGAATAGACTAATAAAACTTAACATTCTTCACGTCAACTTGAGGAACTAGAGAAGGGGGGCTAGAGGGAATCGGTGAAACTCTAGGACCATCAGGTACCAAACCCATAGACCGAGTATGGACTCCATAAGTAGAGTGACTCCCCTAAACATCATCCCTAGTTTGGATAGAAGAGATTTCTGAGCTTCAGATCATCGAGGAGGCATGATCTAAGAAGATCAAATAAAAATTAGAAGAATCCAATACCTTAGACTCTATATCTTAAAATAAGATAAGAAGAAAGTGAAACATTCTTAAATGCCTCGTAGCCTCTCTCTTATAAGTGTGGTGCGCTACATACCCATAAAAGAGACTCTACTTGACACGACTTTGTGGACACCCAACTGACCATGAACCTAGGCTCTGATACCAACTTGACATAAACCAAAATTGGGACTTGTTGTATGGGTATATCGAGCCCAACAATGACAAAAGATTGCCCCGTTAAGCTAACATAACCATAACATCAATCCACAAGTGTCGGATGAACTCTGAACATATAATAAGATAGAAAAAACAAGACTGATAATCATAACTTAAGAAATGCCTAATCAATCCATTAATATCAACATACCAAACCAACATACCCAAGTCCACAGTCATCAACAAAGCCTCTACAAATCTGATGTCTTTAATATGTCGGGACATGCCCCTAATAATAACCAAAAACTAAGTCTAAAAATGATCTATGACATAAGATAGAAAGACTATAAAATATATGCCTTTCGAAGTATGGAAGCTCACCACTTCAATGTAAACACACGAACTATTCGAACACCTGATCACTGCGCAGGAAAAGAAGAAGATATAGCACTTGTGTCGCGTGGGGACACAGTATCTGGAGACGGTTAGTGGTTGGAGCGCTAGCATATAACTTGAGGGTAAGGATAAAATATTGCCATTATTCAAATCCAAGTCAAACCATCATAAGCAACCACATTTATATACATAGACACATCTATAGATATATAGATACATCGAGTGTCGGGAAAGAAAAACAAGGCCTTAGCATGCCATTCCAATCATCCAATCATGATACATGGAGCAGAGTACTCTAACCTTCTACCTTTATAAGTTAGAGGGATTGAACTTTTTGATCATGTTAGGAAAGGGACTCTAACCTCAAGCCATCTTATTAGGCAAGGGACTCTAACCTCAATCTATTTAATTAGGCAAAGGACTCTAACCTTAAGTCATTTCATTAGGCAAGGAATTCTAACCTCAAGCCATTTCATTAGGCAAGGGACTCTAACCTCAAGCATCATATTAGCAAGTGGACTCTAACCACGAGATGTTGCGGACATTACTTGTCGACATTGGGACTCTAACCCTTTGTCCATGCATTAACATCCATTCAATTCAACACTTAAGTACCTTAACCCACTTGGAAAATTCAACCCATCAAGGCTACAATACAACACCGCTCATGAACACAAGGTCTTCAAGAGCCACTTATCAAATAATCATTTTTATAAGCCAATACCTTAGTTTTAACCACCATCCAAGTGAATTTATTGTTATTAAGATCTATACAACACCATTCATTCTTCATTAGCTTTCATATACCAAACCTTAGTTCAAGACACAATTAAATTTCATGTTAGGGACTCTAACCCCTTTAACCAAGAAATCCACCAAAGTCACCAACTAACTCATTAAAAGGACAACAAGGCCTTTACAAGTCATTTACCAACCATTGTTACTCATTAAGGTATTTCCTCAATTCTAAATACTATTAGCATGTAACTAGTTATTTTTCTTAGACATTTTCGCAAACACCTTGAGGGCATACCTTTACCATGACCAAAACCCAAGTGAAAACCATCAAGGTTAGGGTTACTCATGACCCATTTATTGAACCATAATAAATAAGCACCCATATGTGCAAATCATCACCAAAAACATATATAAACAAAAGGTTAAACAAGAGTAAACAACACTCATTATATGCATCAAAACCCTCAATATTTGATTTCAAAACCACCATTTATAAACCATAATCAAGGTTAAAAACACATCATAATTGAGGAATAACAATAAGAGAAGAGTCACATGCCTTATACAAGATGATTCACAGAGAGATTTTTGGTCCTTAAGTTTCTAGATGGCCTCTTTGATAAACCCTACCCCGAATCTTGATAGAGAAGTTTAGAGAGGATTTTGGAGTGTTTAGATCTTGTCTAAGTCAAGAATAAAAGGACAAATAACTTTATAAGTCATGGGTCATAAGGGTTTAGGGGTGGGAAATGTCTGAAATATCCTTAGCTTAAAAGATGAAAATTGCACCCAGGAGGGTATGACTCACCCCCTTGACCCGTACCCTAGGGTAAGAGTGGTACCTTAACTTGTACCCTATACTTGTACTTGGACCCCATACTGATCAACATATAGCCTCTCATGTCCAATTCATACCCTAGAGTACTAGTAGTACCCAACAATCGGTACCATAGGCAGAATACTTTGGACAAGACTCATAGCATCATACGACTTGTTAACTTACCACTTGTACACTATCATACAAGTGGTGATGTTCAATCATACCTAGGGCAGAAATCAAACCCAAGAACACTGTCCAATATACGAAAGAAGGACTCCAACTCGTATCACAACATACAACTACCTTTTAGTTGTATGTTTTCTAGAATCTCTACCCTAGGAAATTTTCTAAGGGATTCAAGGCCAAGGTGTTTCAACTTATTGGTTTGGGTACGAATCCTACCAACGAGTCTTCAAGACACCCTATGACTTCAGGAGTCCAATTGTAACCAAGGTAGTGAGCCCAAAGCTCAAGAAATTTTCAAGGGCCAAAGTCTGAGGTGTTTCAATTCTTCCCCACTTAGATCATTCATCCTTGAATGATGGGACAAGGCAATTTCTAGCATGATTTGACTCTATATTCCCCTACTCTTACCTTTAACAAACTCAAAAAATAATGATGCCAAGGAAACCAATCTTTTCTTTAACAAAATCAGAAAACAAAGATGTTAAGAACAATACATACCTCACGCACGACTATTCAGAGCAGAAAACAAGAATGGATACTTGGACTTCATGTCAGTTTTGGCTTCCCATGTAGCCTCTTCAACCTTGTGGTTCCTCCATAGAATCTTTACCAAAGCTACATACTTCATCTGCAACCGACAAACTTACCGATTCAAATTTTAATTGAGACTTTCTCATATGATAGGAATCCAAAATACCAATATTCTTGATGTACAAAATCAACAATGGATCCCCCACATACTTCCATAGCATTAATACATGGAACATTGGATGAATGGAGCTCAAACTAGGAGGCAACTCCAACTCATATGCAAAATTACCATCCCTCTTCAAAACCTAGTATGGGCCAATATGTCGGGGACTAAGCTTCCTCTTTTTCCCAAACCACATCACTCCCTTCATGGGAGTTATCTCCAAGAACACCCAATCGCTAACCTTAAACTCTAACTCCCTACGCCTCTCATCCGCTTAGTGCTTTTGATGACTTTAGGCTACTTTAAGTCTATCCCAAATTACCTTCACTTTCTCCATCACTTAGTAAACCAAATATAAGCAAAATATCTCTGCCTCACCAACCTCGAACCACCCAATAGGAGACTTACACCTCATACTATACAACACCTTAAATGGAGCCATCCCAATACTAGAGTGGAAGATATTATTATTCGCAAACTCTAAAAGAGGCAAATGGCCAACCCAACTACCACCATAGTCAATCATGCAAGCTCGAAGCATATCTTCCAATAATTGAATAGTCCTTTCCCCTTTCCATCTGATTGTGAGTGGAAAGTAGTATTAAGGATCATCTTAGTTCCCAATCCTCTCTTAAATGAATACTAAAAATGCAACGAGAACTGAGTACCATGATCTGACATAATAGAATCAAGTTCCCCATGCAACTTCATAATCTCTTGGAGGAACAACTTCGCATAATCTTCTGTCAAATAATTAGTCCTTATTAGCAAGAAGTGAACAGACTTAGTCATCCTATAACGATGACCCAAATTGAATCAAACTAATTCCAAGATCGAGGAATACCAGTAACAAAATCCATATTAATCACTTCCCATTTCTATACAGGCAACTTAATCTCTTGAGTCAACCCACTGGGCCTCAAGTACTCAACCTTTAGTTGTTGACACACCATGCATTTAGCCACAAAACTATCCACATCTTGCTTTATATTGTTCCACCAATAAATCTCTTTAAGATCATTATATATCTTTGTCAAACCGAGAAGAATGACATAATATAATTCATGAGCCTCAGCTAAAATCCTCTCTCTCAGCCTATCTACATGGGTAACACATAGTTTGCCTTGGTACCTCAAGATCCCATCGCTACCAATCTTAAAAGCTACAACCTTTTTCTTAGCCACATCTCCCTTAATCATTATTAAGACCGGATCCAGTACCTACTTCTTTATTTCAGCAACAAGATATGACTTCATCACCTCTTGCACAAACATACCACCATTATTAGAGTCTAAGAGATGAAC
Source organism: Capsicum annuum (assembly GCF_002878395.1). Lineage (NCBI taxonomy): Eukaryota > Viridiplantae > Streptophyta > Magnoliopsida > Solanales > Solanaceae > Capsicum > Capsicum annuum. The sequence continues at coordinate 86,288,428 of NC_061119.1, read as the reverse complement.
TCCAAGGTCAGCCAAATGGTGAATATTGGAATATCTTTCACTAACTCCTACTTATCCTCATCCACATGAGATAGACTCTCCATGGATAACCTGTTAAGAGCATCAACAACCACATTATCTTTACCTGGGTGATAATGGAGACTTATGTTGTAGTCTTTCACCAACCCAAGCCACCTCCTCTACCTGAGATTCAACTCTTTCTTCACCAACTCAAGCCACCTCCTCTACCTGAGATTTAACTTTTTATAGGTAAATACATATTGCAAACTCTTACAATTAGAAAAGATATCTTCATAGACCCTATATAAATAGTGATGCCAAATCTTCATTGAAAACACCACAGCCAACAACTCCAAGTCAAGAGTCAGGTAATTATTCTCATAAAATTTCAATTGCCTAGAAGCATAGGCCACCACCCTACCATGCTACATCAACACACAACCAAGTACTACATAGGATGCATCACAATAAACAACAAAACCATCAGTGCCTTCAGGCAGAGTCAAAATTGGAGCTAAAGTCAACTTATCTTTCAGCTTCTCAAAACTACCCTCACAAGTGTCAAACCACAAAAACTTTACCTTTTTCTGAGTCAACTTAGTCAACTGGGCAGCTATAGTAGAGAAACTCTCCATAAATCTTCTATAGTAATCAGCTAAACCCAAGAAGATTCAAATAATGATTTGAGTCATGGGATTAGGCCACTTCTTAACCATTGCAACTTTCTATGGATCCACCATGATCTCTTCACTAGATATGACATGACCCTAAAAAGTAACAAATTTTAACCAGATTTCACACTTTAAAAACTTAGCATACAAATGCTGATCTTTTAAGGTTTGCAACACGATACGGAGGTGATCGGCATGATCTGCCTTACTCTTGGAATACACCAAAATATCATCCATAAACATGATGATGAACAAATTCAGAAACCGATAGAATACCCTATTAATCAAGTCCATTAACACCTCTGAGGCATTAGTCAAACTAAAAGACATTACTAAGAACTCATAATGATCATATCGTGTTCGGAAGGTAGTCTTAGAGAAATCCACTTCCATAATCTTTAGCTGATGATAACCCAACCTAAGATCAATCTTAGAGAAACATCTAGCACACTAAAGTTGCTCAAACAAATTATCAATCCATGAAAGAGGATACTTATTCTTCACCATAACCTTATTCAACTGACGATAATCATACACATTCAAAGGGAACCATATTTCTTACACATAAGAAAATAAGAACTCTCTATGGAGACACACTAGGATAGATAAATCTCTTATCAAGAAGGTCTTTCAACTGCTCTTTAAGATCCTTCAACTCAGTCGGAGTAATTCTATAAGAAGGGATAGAGATAGGATGAGTGTTCGGAATAAGGTCAATCCCAAAATCAATCTTCTTATCAGGAGGAACACTAGGAAGATCATTAAGAAAAAACTAGGGAAATTCACTAACAACGGAAATAGATTGCAATGAATGACCCTTCGAGTTAGAATCTTTAACCTAGACCAAAATAGAGACGTTCCTTAGAAATCAAATTTTGGGCTCTAAGATATGATATGAACCTTTACTTAGGCACTAGAGAACCCCTTTCCTACTTAATGACCGACTCATTAGGGAATTTAAGCATAACTTTACGGGTCCGACAATCTAAGGAGGCATAGCACGAGTGCAACCAATCCATCCCTAATATGACATCAAAATAAACTATGCCTAACTCTATCATATCTATCAGAGTTTCTTTACAACCAATAAATCCCACACAATCCCTATAGACTCTTCTAGAAACTACTCAGTCACCCACTAGGGTAGATACAGAAAAAGGATTAGGGATACACTCGAGATCGAAACCAAAATGCACAACCATAAATAAGGACACATAAGAAAGAGTAGACCCTAGATCAAGCGAGAAATACACATCACGACAAAAAATTTGTAACATACTAGTAATAATATCGAGAGATGCCTCAAAGTCCTGGAGGGTAGCAAGAGCATACAAGCGATTTTAGCTAGTATCGGTAGATGAAGTAGAAGCAACACCCTTTGGTGCAAGAGATGATGAAGCAACACTTCTTATTTGACCACTTTCCACCATATCTACCACTCTGCTAACTTTCACCCTGATAAGAAAATATAAATTTCTTATTGTCTCTCCCCAATTTTAGCTTGCTTCTTCTTTTCTTACTTAACATACTGCATATACACAACCAATCTAGAGATGTCCATGTCCTTATTCAATAAGGCATCCTTATTTTCTATAATCAAATCATAGGATAACCGAGAAACAAACTTCCTCATTCTATTCCTCATGCTAGATACTAACTTGGAAGAATATCAAGACAACTGATAGAATTTCAAGGCATACCCCTTGACCATTATCCTGCCTTGCTTCATATTAACAAACTCTTTTGGTTTCGCCTTTCTCAACTCCTAAGGAAAGAAGTGGTACAGAAAAGTACTAGAGAAATATCCTATAGTGTGGATTCAGTATTATCTCTCCTAAACTGTTTCCATTTCTCACCCCATTAGTATACTACATCCTTCAGTTGATAGGTAGGGAACTCTACATCTTCCATATTAGTAGCATGCATAATGCGGAATATCTTCTCTATCTCATCAATAAAACCATAAGGATCCTCCTTAACCTTAATATCAGTGAACGCAGGAGGGCTCAACCTCATAAATTGGCCAATCCATATGGCCTTAGAAGATGGAGTAACAGAATCTACACGCTCAAATTAAGAAGCTAAAAACTGAGTCAATATATGAATAGGCTGAGAAAATTCCATATTCAATACCTCAGCCTGAGGAGCTCGGTGAGGACTAGAGGGGACTGGTAGAACTCTAGGAAGGCAATCGAGAATTATACCCCTAGACCGGGTCTGCACCCCATAAGCAGGGTGTGTCCCATTAACATTGTCCTTAAGTGGGAAAAAGGAGTTTCTATGAGCTTCAGATCATCTAGGAGGCATGATCTGAAAAACGACCAAATAGAAATTAGAAAGACTAAAGACCTTAGACTATTTGGCTTGAAATAGAATAATAAGAAAGGAAAATATTCCTAAATGTCTCCTAGCATCTCTCTTATAAGTATGGCGCGCTACACACCCATAAAAGAGACACTACTCAACAAAACTTTTTTGGACACCCAATGACACAAAAACTAAGCTCTCATACCATCTTTATCATGAACCAAACTAAGGCTTGGATATGACGGTTATCTCTAGTACCGCATGGATTGAAGATCACCCCTGTACCTAATCAAACCAAAGACACCACACCCTAAAGTAGGCTGAATTTTGAGTAAATAACAAGATAAGAGAATATTAATTTAAAGACATTAAAATAAGTCTACAACCAAAATCAACCAATACCGGTACCGATGCCAATACTAATACCAACATTAATACCAATATCGATACTGCCCATGCCAACAATAGTCTAACAAAGCCTCTAATAAAAACCAAAGAGTATCCAATTGGAACATGCCCTCGACCATAGACAAAAACTAAATCCCAAGGCATAGTCAAAATGTAAAGGAAACCATAAATATGAAATAGAGTCTTACAAAGTATGGAAGCTCACCACTTTAATCTGACTCGCTAGCTGATCCTGAATCCAAGTCACCAAGCAGGAGGAGTAAAAGTATGATCAGTTCCTGTATCGCGTGGGGATACAACATTCAAATACGGTTAGTATGGTGAATGATAGCATGTAACTAGGGGATAAGGATAACATAATAATATGATCAATAATTTAAAATCATTCAAATCCATTTCACACAATCAAATACATAGCATATATATATATATATCATATTTTGGGAAAGAGAACAAGGCTTAATATGCATTTAAAAACCTTAGATAGAATTGTGTAACTCAATTATTATATAATAGTACTCACGGGATAAATGGCCCCCAGCTCTTACCCTCTGGTATGGCCCAAGTGCATGTAGCCATACGAACTAGAGAATAATCTCATATATATGTACATGGGGGACTCGAACCCTCCTATATATACCAAGGTGACTTAAGAACCCAATTATATAATGATTTACGGGGGATTAAAACCTCCATAATCATGAAATAATAATAAGGGGGACTTGAACCTCCCTAGTCACTTAGATCCCCACGTCGGCAAACACGATTTCAAGTATTGGTCGTACGGACCTCCACTTTCACGACTCAACTACACAACCCTTATTAAAGACTAATTAAAATAATTGTCACACATTCCCATTCATTTAAACACATTCTACAATAAGGCATATAATTTGGTATGGTCATACTAACTACACTTGTAAGGTAACACATCATCCAAAATAATTTCCATTAACTTGAGGAGGACAACTCCCTTTGTTCATTAATACACATTGGGGAACACCAATTCTCTTTGTTCATTAAATCATACCTTTGTATTTCAAATACTTCTTTATCATATGCAATAGTTTAAGACTAATTCAATTTTACAAATTCCCACAGTTCTCATAACTAAAACCAATTTCACATTATGGGTTGGGGTTATAATTATGTCAAAGCCACAAGTTTGGGAAAATCACAATTCCCTAGTACATTCACCATACCCATACACCCATAAGTTCAAAACCTTATTAAAAGCATGAAAATTATATGTATAAACCATGAGAAACATTATTTAATTCATAACATTCAAAACTCCCAACCTTTGATTTCAAAATCAAATAATAATATTATGAACAATACTTTAAATCATATGTAATTGCAAAATTAACAATGAGAAAAGAGTTACATACCTGAATCACAAAAATTTACGAGAAATTAACTATTGAGCCCTTAGATGACCAAATTGGTGAAACCCGAGCTTGACTTGTTTGAGAGGATTTAGAGAGAGTGTTTAATTCATTAAAGTATTGAATGAATGCCCCAAAAGTATTTTATGATTATGGGGTCTAAATGGTTTTAAGTAGGAAATGTCTAAAGTGCCCCCAACTTAAAAGTTGGAAAAGCATCATTTTTGCTTACGAGTCAACCCTTTGACTCATACCCACACCTTACGACTCGTGACCACAAGTCATAATCAGGACAGTGTCCAGGACCCCTAATATTTTATCCTTATGACTAAACCCACCATCTCGTAACATGACCCTACGACTCGTAGGGTCCTACTCGTGAGCAACAAAGAACCTAAATGAATTAAACACAAGACATCCTATTATTTGAACCTATGACTCATAACATATCCTTATGGATCACAGTAATCCACTTATACTTAGAGCAGAATCAAGCCTCAAACTTATTGGTTTGGGTATGAATCCTCCCAATGAGTCGTCAAGACACCCTACGACTTCGAGGGTCTAGTCGTAACCAAGGTAGTAAGCCCAAATCTCAAGAATTTTTCAAGGGCCAAAATTTGGGGTATTTTATTTCTGTACACCCATTTGATCCCAATGATTGTTCTGTCACTAGGTCTGGGGACGAGATGTCAGGCATTACTTCTTTTAAATTATTGAAGTTTTTCCTACATTACATTGATTCAATCAGTATTTTTCTGAGCATATTTTACATTCTTAGGTTTAATTTGGGATAAAAATGTTGAGAATGCCATGAAATTTTTGTCTTAAGCTCTTGTTTGGACTCCTATTTCCAAAGGTGTATTCAGATTTTCAAGTGGATAAGAAGATTTATGTCTCCAGTAGTCAAGTTTGGGCTTCTTTTTGAACATCAATTCATATGGAGTCTTATTTAGGAGTAATCTGATCAGACACCTATTAGTCATATAACAGGAAGTACTTACAACTTTAGCCCAAAAGCTCTTTGGAAGTCCACTATCAATCAACATAGTCCTGGCAATTTCTATGAGTGTTCTTTTTTTTCTTTCAACTACCCCATTGTGATGAGGTGTTATTGGAGAAAATAAATTATGACTGATTCCATGCTCAGCACAAAATTCTGCAACTTGAGTTTTCTCAAACTCAGTTCTATGATCAGATCTGAATTCAACAACTTTGCAATTCAACTTCATCTGAACTTACTTGACAAAAGTTACCAGAGCCTCATATGTTTCATCCTTTTTTCTTATGAGTATTGTCCAGGTGAACCTGGAGTATTTATCCACAATGACAAACACATACCTCTTTTCTCTTCTACTTTGGACTTTAACAGGTCCACATATATCCATGTGTAGCATCTTAAGGGGCCTGGAAGTACTCACCTACTTCTTTAAATTGAAGGAAGTCCTGGTTTGTTTACCTTATAACACAAGCATCACAAACTTTGTTATCTAGAAATTTTAGCTTTGGCAAGCCACGGACCAGGTCCCTTAAAATCAACTTGTTTAACAAAGAAAAACTTACATGTCCCAGTCTTCTGTGCCATAAATTAGCATCTTCACTTTGAACACTTAAGCAAGTTAATTCCCCATCAATCACAGACTCCATATCAGCTACATACATGTTTTTTATCCTTTTGGCTTTGAGATAATTCTTCCAAGTTTCATGTTTGATACAGTACATCCATCAGATGAGAATTTTACCTCATTTACTTTGTCACAGATTTGAGAAACACTTAGAAGACTGTAACTAAGGCCATTCACATAATACACATCTTATATTGCATGATGAAGTGATTTTCCAATCCTTCCAACACTATGTATATACCCCTATTTACCATTTCCAAAAGACACACCTCCCCCTTGAAGTGTCGTAAGTGAGAGAAAACAATCAATCCTTCCAGTCATGTGCCTTGAACAATCACTGTCTATAAACTAGTTTTGGCTATAATCCCTTTTTCTACCGCATTTTCTTCTTTATCTTCAGTAGTTTCCATAAGGGAAAAAGGGAACTAGAGGCGATTTTCCTATCATCCATTTTCAGCATGAACCCATCTTTATTATCTTTATCTTTCTCATATTTACTGGAGGAGTCTTCCTATGCAGCCAAAACCTGCTTTACTATATAGCTAGATGTTTCTTCTTCTTTTTTTGACTTTTCAGGATTTTGATCCTTATTTTTAACTTTTTCACCTCCAGTTTTAAGAAATTTTAGATAATCTATTTTGTGCATTGGGCAGTCCCTAGTGAAATCTTTACAACTACCACTTTTGTGACAAACTTCAATTTTGCCATCCATTTTGCTAAGCTGACCACTTTTCCTCATTGCTCTAACAATCCTTGTTGCCATAATGGAAATATCAGTGTCTTCCTCACTTGAGTTAGACTTTAAAGTCTTCAATATCAGGGATCTCTCCCTTTTTTCTTCCTTTCTCTGTACCCCTTGCTCAGTGATAGCATTTGCTTTGACTTCTTAGTATTTTGTAACAACTCTCATAATTGTTCTCACTTTTTTGTGTAAAGTAACCTTTTCTCCCTTTTCCATATTAAGTAAAGTAGCCATAATAACCAAAACACTCTAGGTGTGAATCTTTTAGAGTGAACCTTCTTTGATACAGATTGTTGAAACCATAGAGGTTCATCACATAGTGAGGGACCTGGTCCCTCAAAATTAGTCATAGGCAATAAAATAGTGAAGCAACAAAGAAGCTAAGGTTTTACCAAAAAATAAAAAAATACATTGATCTAACGTGGAAACCCACTTGCTCACAGAGGGAAAAACCATGGCTTGCCCTCACAAGCTCTTAAATAATCCACTATAGTCAAACTCCTGATTACAGACTTGATTTGAACCTAACTTTAGGTTCCTCCACCTTATAGTAACTCTACTACAGCCTCACCTTGACAACTCTGCCAAGACTCTCTCAACATTGATTAACTCTAATCAATCATAAGCTCAGGCAACTCTACCTAAGCACACTCAAAGCAAAAAAAAAACATTACTTTTATAGCATGAGTAATTTAGTTACAGAATAATATTTGACTCAAGAATAATTTTCTTTTTAACTACACACTGAACTGAGAACTTGAGCTGAAAATGAGTTTTTGCTTTTTTTTTCTTCTTAACACTCTGATTTTCAATCTTCCAAAAATTATTACTTGAGAAACATCTTTTTTATTTTATAATAGAGTAATGATTAGGGTTCAAATACAATTGGACTAGGTGTCTTAAATAGTACAAGCAACACCTACGCAGTTTGTTACGCTAAATGACAAAACTTTGTAGGTGCGTGCCAGCTATACTTTAGCCTTGAAGATCTAGGGACTTGATCCCTTGTTGTAAGCTACTCATCATCAAAACAAGATATAGTAGTTATTTTTACCTTGTTATAAAATGGTTGAGCTTTAGTAAATACTTAAAATATAAATGGACTTGCATTAGCCGATGAGTTTATTTTGTGTTGCCTATGTGGGGCTTACATGAACATATTCATGAACTGGAGTAGCTACTTGTGATTGTGTGTATGAAAGAGGGTTTATATGCATATTACTTATGGATTTGAGAGGATACATTATTGGAAGCCTCAAGTGGGAACTTGACTTGATGTTACTGGACATGTTTGTACATTAAATGCCTTACTTATTACTATGTCACTCGATTGGGGGCTTGACTTGTCATCATAGGCCTTATCTGAGCCTTAAAATGCCTTATCTATCATTGTGTCTCTCGAGTGAGGGCTTAACTTAACATCGTATGCCTTATTTGAGTATTTAGTTGTATTATCATTATACTGATGCCCGAGAGAGGGATTGGACATAATCTTATTAATGACTACATGACTATTTATTCATGTGGTGTCAAGTTGAAACTAATAAAAATAATATTGATATATTTAGTTGATTTGGAACTCACTTATACATGTATTAAATGGATTTTTGATCTTCATACTGATTGTGGGAGCATTACATCCTCATATCATGTATACGTATTCATGAGACACTGGTACTTTTGGAAAATACTATTTTTTGAAAGAAAATAACACTTTTTATAAATTCCTCTTTGAGAGCACGAGTCGGAGAAGAGAGTTGAGATTAATATAGAGAGTGAGATTGAGATATGAGATACAGTATATGGGTGCAAAACCCATATAGATCCTACCTGGTAGCTGGGAGTTGTTGGGTGTATACAGAAAGTTATGCGATGACTTCTATCTTTCATCATTATTTTGTTATCATTATCTCATTGCATTGCATTACATTCCTTGGCTTAGTTTGATACTATATTCATATTTACTTTTGTATTGTAGTGCCATCATAGAACCTTATTTATGATATTGTGTTTGAGCATTCATTACATTGCCTTATATCATCTTTTACTAATTTAGAGGCTGGAATATTATGAGACATGGGGTATGGTTGAGGATTTATAGGAGATAGATGCATAGTTTTTTTGGTAGTATGAAACACTCTTGAATATATATACACGCTCTCCCTATTTTGATCCCATATTACTTGATTGATTATAGCTCATTAGGCCTGATATGTCTTATTAGTGAGTCTTCTTCATAAATGACTTTCCATTATAGATTGATCATGGAATAAATAGTGTTGACTCACCTAGGTTAGTGTGACTACCCTATTTTTCGTGAATCTGTTAACTGTTGTGTTGGGTTACCCAAATTTGGATGTAATTTCTTTATTTTAGATTTATTAGGGAAGCCTTGGGTAGTTAGAATGGTGGTTCATGCCATCACTTTGGATTAGGATTGGTTACGACGATACTTGCTGAGTATATATGGTTTCATACTCATCCTTGTTTTTCATTCCTCTATTTTGTTTTTCTACACTCCAAGAAAATAATTATTTGACTGGTACATATAGATGGTGTTTCATCAGAGTTGACATTCCAGGGATTGAGGTAGTGGCTGATGGACTTCGAAATATCTCAAATCTCTCTATTGATGTCTTATGTTTTTGTTCATATCTAGGATATTTTAAACTCTATTAGTTGAATCTGTATAGAGGCTTGTACTGATAACAATCAGACCTGGATTGTATTTTTGGGACTTGTGTCTTATGTGTGTGTGTATAAATATATATATTGGGATTCTTCTATTTCCGATCTTAAACTCCCTTTAACTTTTGTTTGTTGGATTAGATTAGGCTTACTTGTTCGGAGGGTTTGACAAGTGACATCACGTACCCATTTTGGATCATAACAAATAGGTATCAAATCCAGGTTCATTGGTCTCATTAGTACAAGTTGAGTCTAGTAAGTATTATGGATCGGTGCGGAGACATCTGTTATCTATCTTTGAGAGGCTACAGGAGTTTAGGAGATTTTTGTTCATTTACTTTGTTTTAGGCATTGGGGCCTTTGTATAACTCAAAAAATATCTTATTCACTCTCTCACAGATAGTGACACCCAATTTTGACTCTCGGTGCTTAAAACTAACGCCTTCAGGCATCTTGATCGTTAAAGGGAACGAATAATTTTCACACATTTTTTACGATTGTTAAAAAGTTATTGAAAATCATTCTTATTTTAGGATTTAATCAATTTATTGTCATACTTTAGTTTTTCCTAATTTATTGATGATTCTCCTTATATTAGGATTTTTATCAATTTATTGTTGTTTTTAATATTTTCAGAATCATCTGCACACGTACACGATATGACATCATATTTTTTATAATTTACAATGCATCATATTTTTAATTTCAATTTTCTTTAAATTTTTTCTATAATTACATATCGATACCTACATTTTACACATTATTCAATACAGTCCATAAATGATAAGTCGAATCAATTATTTTAATACACAGAGTAATAGTTTAATGTCTTGTCACATCTGACAAGACTACAGAATGACTCTATCCTTTGAACAACAATTTACGTGTTGGTTAAAAGGATTAAAAATCTTTTGGTTAATAACTTAGGGATTAAAAGATGTTCTAAAAGGAAAAATGAAACATTCTTTTATCTTCTGGTTAATAGAGGGTGCCACTTTCTATTATAAATCGAGGAGGGGGTTTAATTATTTTTGGATAAAAAAATATAATACAAAAACACACACACACACATATTCAAACACCTTTCATCTCCTTTTGTCTTTCTTTCTATACTCTTTTTCCCTTCACTGTCGCCCACCATCACAGTCAACTACTAGAGCTCTGGTGAACGAGCTTCGACCACCACCAAACAACCTCTCTTCCCTTTCTTCTCTCTCACCAACCCTCTCTCTCTCTTCTCTACTGCTGTCTCATTAGAGATGATTACCAGCTAGCTATTGGCGACCATCGAGATAACACCGCAATACCCATTCTTATTCTCTCCCTTTTTTCTTTATCCCATCACGCCTCACCGAAGTTGATCATCGACAGGTAAAGTTATAACCACCACCACAACACCATTGGTCCCTTCTCCTTTTTCTATTTTTCTTCAGAGAACAACTCCCTTTGCCTCACCATTATTGCACTAAAATATGCCAGATTTAGTCTAGTCGCACGTCGACGTCGCTCAAGTAAAATCCATGGAAGCAACCCTACTTGTCCCTTTCCCTCTCATCTCTCTAGTGAACTTGGATGGAAAATATTTTGCTGCAGTATTCTATTATCATTGAAGTAGCAGTGATGTTGGATTTTTTCTTCTTCTTCAATGTTTGGTCAATATTTTGTTCTTTCTTTACTTTTTAGATCAAGTCATAGTTGGCCAAACCTGGCATAATAGTGTTTTTCGATCACCTTGGATTTTTTGACATGATATGTGGTGAATATCTCAATTTTGTTTCCATTTAACGTTGCTACTGGTTATCTCTACTTTTAACTGACGGATTGATTTGGCATGCTCTTTTATTGACTCTTTGATAATTTTATTGTTGTTAACATTGTTCACTTTATTTGTCACACTTACTCTGATCATATTTCTCTCTCTCTTCATTACACTTATAAAAAGACTGATAACGAATAATATTGCATAAATTGGCCAATGAAGAAACTCACATCGGTTTTAGAAGCCACTCCAAATAAAAGACGAACATTATGTGTACAAATAAATAACAAAAAATAAATTTGGGCAATGACGAAATCTTTAGAATTTCACGATAACATAAAAAAATTTATAATTCATATCTTGACTAGTTGATTTAGGACGGCCGATAAATAGAGCCACCACTTCGTAGCCATGACACATCTTAAACTTAATCTGAGCTCACTTTATAATAAAATTCTATTCTTATATATACATCTACATTGACGTAAGTGTACACACAATTTTTATTTATTTTAATAATTATTTATTCATTCTTAATATTTTCTATCAAGTGTTTATACATGTTCTCGGTAACACTCAGAAGTAGTATTTAAAAGGGGATTTTGAGTTCTATATTTGTATTTTCTCATTCATATCATTGTACATGAAGATAAAAGTAAAGTGAAAACCTTACATTTGGGGTGTCGGGTGGGAACATCCTTTATTACATATTCATTAATACATATTTAGGCAAACCTTAGGCCATTAATATTTACACAAAAGAATTAATTTGATTTAGCTATTTGATCAATTAATTTACATATTTGCATTATAAATATTGTGTAGTCTTTTCATCTCAAATGAATCTTTATTTTTCTCCATGATTTTGGTCAAGTAAAAGTATTATTTAAAAATATTTTTTCTTTTTATAGTACATAAAAGATACTTTTTTTTTCACACGTTACAGATTACTTTTTTTTTGTATATTTTGTTTTACATATCTTTACAAATTTTAATATACATATTTTATAACAATAAGTTTCATTTATATACTTAATACACATACATCTTTACATTATTTATTAAAAAATAAATTTTTACCTCCTCCCTCTTTGATAAATTTTGTCTAGCTGGGTACCACATTTGTGAATTCTGAAGGGGGCCTAACATGTTTTTTTCAAAATAATTTGAACCCTTACCCAGAATCTAAATCATTTTTCACAGAATGAAACATAAGTCATACGTGTTAATAACTAAATAGGTTTCCTTATTTTTCTTACAAATTAGGTGGCGACCCTGTACAAAATTCAATTATTTTAGAGTCCACAAGTTATATATTGTTTAACCTTGACAAAAATAGGGTATGACAACAGGTTCTAACCATGATAGACTCAATTTTTCAATTGAGAGATGTATTTTTATATTTTTGCATGTGCTAACCATTAATTTCTTTGATTCTTTATCTGTTTCACATTGTAAATTTGTGGATTTGCTCATAAATTCTTTACATTATTTGTACAAATTAGTGTTGTTGTCTTATCAATTCTTTGACTCATTACTTTTTTAATACACTATATCTATATATTGTAAAAAACTGCTACACCTTATTTTTTTTACTTTATTTAGTCATAATCACGATTTCATCAATTCTTTGGTCGTACACAAACACACACTGAACACACGAGTAGTGCCATGCACTTCTTTGAACCTTCATTGGATTCCTTTGTTTTTGAGTTGGTGCATTTAGGTTAGTGTACCTTCTCACAATTATTCAGTTCCTCTCTAAACTATTTAAGAAAACTCCTACTCTAGAAATAGGCCACACCATATATAATTCACAAATTTTTATGAACTATTTTGTACCTGATTCTTGTCTTGACAAGATACGTAGGCAACCTTGTATTAGGATTTGGTCTCTTCACCTTTTTAGAATAATTTCTCTGGTATTCAAATTAGGATAATTTTCTAGAATAATTCAAAGATGCTCTCGAAAGGTCTTCAAAGATTGAAAATAAATACTTCTCGAATCTAAGTTTCAACATTAGTGCCTAGCCGGCCTACTTCCAATCCTCACCCAATTTGGATTTGAGAATACCTAGCTTTTTTTTTGGAACACCATAAACTATTAAATTTATGATGTATCAATTCTCAATTTCTAAAGTAAGGGTTCAACACATCAGCCAACTGTGGCGAAATGTTCTATAACTTCTTCAATGTCCGACCTTCTCAATCTTGTCAACATACTGAAGAAGTGTCAAAGCTCTGATCATGGTGGATATCAATCCTCTCGATCGTCTAATTGGAGTAATTTTAATTCTATAAGCAATTCCATCCTGATCATCTTACACATCATTTTTAAGAATGACCACTACTTCATGACAATCGTATATATAAATTCACAAATTTACCTGAACTACGCATACCTAATTCTTATTTTCACAAGATACGTAGGAAACCCTTATTTGGATTTGGTCTCATTTTCTTTATATTTTTTTTTAGAATTTTGACTTGGCAGGTACCAACACAGTTAGGAGTGTGCATGAGAAAAAATAAATTAGTATGATGGAGAGGACCGGCTTCATGATAAACCATAAATTCTTTTGATACCTTTTAATCACACTTAGGTGACACTTAAAAAAGTATCTTAAATACATCAAAGGCAAGAACGAATCCAACCTCATCATTTCATATGTATTATGTGGTGAGCTTTAGATTAATTCATTGTATTGCATTGTTAATCTAGAACTCGGTCTAAATATCTGTTGAGGCAAAATTTTGAGTTACACTTGGTTTAGAAAATAATCATAGGCCTTCTTTGGCCCAATTGTACCTTCCACAACCCACCAAATGACATTAACCCCTAGCATTCCCCCATCCCTTTTGAGACTAAAACTTTTTCTTAGGACAACTATATCTAAGCGCATAATTTTTGAGTGCTTACCCGCATTATCCCTCTCTTAGCCCCGCCTCCTTAAGCGTACTAAGTTATGGAGAAAGATTCAAGATCAAAGAAGTCAAAGGAAAATGATATAGAGTCCCACAAGAACAAAAATGAAAAGACGACTTCAAAGAAGAAGGAACAACCCCCCCCCCCCACCCACACACGCCAAAAAAAGATAATTCTAACAAAGGTGGAGAATCATCAAAAAAATAAAAATAAAAATAAAAAAATATTTATTAAAAAGGAAAAAAAAACTCTAGTATAAGATTCAAAATAAATTGAAGTAACTACAAAACAGGAGGAAAAGAAGCACAACAAAGAACATAAAGCATCAAACCACAACAAATGTCAAAAACATAGATACAGTGTAACACTCATTGAGGAATCAGTTACTTTTATCCCAAATATCATCCTACCTATTCCCAAACCTACATTACAAGCTGATAGTAAGTCCCATGAGATCCTATTTTAAGTGTTCCCATATTAGTAGATACTTACATGAAGGTTAATCCTATGGTATCACAATTACATGCATTGAATTTCTTTTTTGAGTGTGAATGTATTTTTCTAGACGTCCCCAAATTCAAAAAGAAAATTACTCAAATATGTGTGAAATAAGACTTTCTTTCTGAAAAGGACACTTGAAACATAAGGATAGTTATAGTTTGAAACCTTTGCTTGAAGCAAGACGAACAAATCTTGTCGATACTTAAGTGTGTCTGAGGTACCACTTGAAACTATAGAAGTTACCCTGAAGTAGATCTCGGTTAGCCAAGAAGGAGATAGAGAAATTCTTTTGCAAACTACTAATTATTTGTATCAATTGAAGTCAATACATGATCGTGACTTCATCATCTTTCAGCACTTCTTACCAAAAAATACAAAAAAAATCTTTACTTTTTCAAGACACCCACTCTCACATACGGGAATTTTACTTTTCATTCAAAATGACCATTTTTCAACTATGGGCAGTTGACGTTGCCTTTTAAGAACCTACCTTCAAATACCGACATTTTACTTTTTAGTCAATCGCTTATCTTTTGGTATTTTACATTTTCAATAGTCCTGTCGTCGAAAGGCTATTACCTTTCATTTGCCCTTCCAGTCAAGAGCTCTTAGATTTCAATAGCCTCGCCAGTCGAAGGGCTATTACATTTTAATTGCTCTGCCAGTCGAGAGCTCTTAGATTCCAATAGCTCTGCCAGTTGATAGGATATTATTTTTAATTGATCTATCGGTTGAGAGCTCTTAGATTTCAATAGCCCCACTAGTCGATTGGATATTACCTTTCAATTGCTTTGCCAGTCAAGAGATCTTGGATTCCAAAAATGCTACCAGTCGAGAGGCTATTAACTTTCAGTTTCTCCGCCAATCGAGAGCTCTTAGATTTTAATAGCCCCATCGGTCGAGAGACCATTACCTTTTAATTGCTCTGTCGGTTGAGAGCTCTTAGATTCTAATAGATACACCAGTCGAGAGGCTATTACCTTTTAATTTCTTTTCCAATCAGGAGCTCTTAGATTTCATAAACCTCACCAGTCAATTGTCTATTACCTTTCAATTGCTCCATCAGTCGAGAGCTCTTAAATTCCAATGGTGCCACTAGTCAAGAGGATATTACCTTTCAATTGCTCCGCCAGTCGAGAGCTCTTAGATTTCTATAGACCTCCCCCGGCCAATTGAGAGGTTATTACCTTATAATTTCTCTGCAATCAAGAGCTTTTATATTTCAATAGCCCCACCAGTCGAGAGGCTATTAAATTTTAATTATTTTGCTAGTCGAGAGCTCTTTGATTTCAGTAGCCCCGCCAATCGAGAGACTATTAACTTTTAATTGTACCATCAGTAGAGAGGCTATTAGATTTCAATCACCTCTTTAGTTGAGGGCCTTATTCTTTATGGACAATTAAGGACGACCATCAATATCAATCTCAGTAGACAATTAAATATATCATGCATTAAATCTCCAAAAAAATTTGGAGGATTTTACAAAAATTAACACAGTCTTTGTAGACAATCGAAGATATTATTTATCTTAAGTCCCCAAACACAACCAGAGGACTTTACCATAATTACTATCAGTCTTCATAGACAATTGGAGATGTCATGCATCAAGTATTTTATACATAACCAAAAGATATTATTCATCACATAATCTCTGTAGACAATCAGAGGTGTCGTTTACCATCAAGTCTCTGTAGATAATTAAAGATAACATGCATTAAGTCTCCAAAATCAACCGAAGGACTTTACCACAATCAATATCAGTCTTCAGAGGCAATCAGAGATATTATGCATTGAGTCTCCATAGACACTCGAAGGATTTTACAAAAACCAACATAGTCTCTATAGACAATCAAAGACAACAATCAACATCAGTCTTCATAGAAAATCATAGATGACAATCAACATCAGTCTTCATAGACAATCAAAGATGAAGATCAACATCAGTCTCCATAGATAATTGGAGATTTCATGCATCAAGTTCCCATAGGCAATCAGACATCATTCATCCTCAAGTCCCCGTAAATAATCGGAGCCATCATTCATCCTCAAGTCCCTGTAGACAATCAGAGACATCATTAATATTTTCAATCAGAAATACAATCTAAAACAAAAAGACATTTTTAAAATCTCTTTCAAAGATTTAATGTTTTCCATATATCATACAGGGCAAATTTTGAGACTAATTTGGAGAAACATCTCAAAATTTACCCTATTTCCTTATTCAAACTGCATTGACCTAATTTTAGTGACACTCGAGATATGTAGGAAGCTCTATGTAGAGTTGGTTCATTATAATCTCATAATCATTATTTATCCCCAGCAAGTACACAATCTTGATTTTTTGGTACTGGGCAATTTCAAAAGGAGCATTAGAAATATGTGAACACTTCAGTTTCCAGATAGTCCTTCTCTCAGTATTTATATCACATGGTCATCTACCCTTAATAATGGGGCAAGAGGCAATTTGCCTATTCTTTTGAATGACACCCGACTAGATCCTTATGCAACTTGAGGTATGTGGGCACTCTACATTAGAGTTTACTCAAATTTTTATCAAAAAATAATATTTTGTCGACCGAAATTAGATACACGTCAATGTTTTCATCTAAAAACTTCTACATTGTCATCAAAGAAAAAAGGGCAACTATTAACACCCATGTTTAGCTCTCCATGCTTAAACCAACGTCTTCAAACTACCTGATCATTAAAGGGCACGAAGAATTTTCACACCTGTTTTACTATTGTTAACAAATTATTGATAATCATTTATATTTTAGGATTTTATCCATTTATTGTCATATTTTTACTTTTCATAATTTATTGATAATTCTCCTTATATTAGAATTTTGATCAATTTATTATCGTTTTTAACATTTTCAAAATCATCTGCACACGTACACGACATAAAATTATATTTTTTATAATTTATAATGCATCATATTTTTAATTTCAATTTTCTTTACATTTTTCTGTAATTACATATCGATACTTATATTTTGTATATTATTTAGTACAATCTGCAAACTATAAGTCAGATCAATTGTATTAATACATAGAGTAATATTTCAAGGTCTTTTCATATCTGACAAGCCTACAAAATGGCACTATCCTTTGAATAATAACTTCACATGTGGTTAAAAGGATGAAAAATCCTTTGGTTAATAATTTGAGGATAAAAGATGTTCAAAAAGGAAAAAAGAGGACATTCTTTTTTTGGTTAATAGAGGGTACCATTTTCTATTATAAATAAAGGAGGGGTTAATTGTTTTTTTTTTAAAAAAAATATTATACACAAAAACACACACACACACATTCATGCGCCTCTCATCTCCTTTCCTCTCCTTTTCTATACTCTTTTTCCTTCACTGCCACCCACAATCACTGCCGATTGTTGGAACTCCAGCGAACGATCTCCTACCACCACCAAACAACTTTTTTTCCTTTATTTACACTCACTAACCCTCTCTCTCTTCTCTATAATTGTCTAACCATAGATAATTACTGTAATACCCCGTACTTTTTCCTAGCCTGAAATATCCCAAGAATGTTAGAAGTTTTCTTTGAAAGATAAATCCACTTTTGTACTGTGTTATTTTTAATATTTTCACTTTTTGTCACGTGGGATATTGAATAATCTTTCCATCGATACGAATTTCATCAAAATCTGACATCGAAAGAGAGTTATGGCCGAAATACAGAAGACAGTAAAACCACCCAGGTGCGACAGTGAGGCCGACAGACCATCGCCCATGACCATCGTAGTGAGGTAGTGTGACTACCTTCTGCCCTAGATCGATGGCTTAGGCCGATGGACCGTCAGACTAGCGATGGACCGTTGCTCAGGCTACCACAAGGGAAATAGTGAGGCCCTATTCTGCCTAGAAGTGATGGTCAGGACCGATGGATCGTTGACCCAGTGATGGACCATCACACCTGACCGTCGCACCAAGTAAGTAAGTTCCAGTTTTGGTCCCAGTGCGATGGTCAGTTTGACAGACCGTCGACCCAGCGATGGACCATCGCATGTTCCATTCAGTTAGTTTAAAGTCATTTTTAAAGGGGCTTTTTGGTCTTTCACCACCCGTTTATATACCTAGTTATATCCGACCAAAGCTAAGAAATTCATTATCCATCTTCAACAAGAAAATTAGAGTTTTCTTTCTAAGATTAATCCCCAAGAACAAAATCCAAATCTTCTTCAAGATCAAGAACTTCAAAAAACTCAATCCAGGTATGCATAGTATTCATTCATGGACTCTTTTCATCCACTAAGCCCAAGAATCTCTTTTCAAAGTTCAATTGTATGGATTTCTTTATGAATTTTATGTTAGGTTGCTTTTGTTCGTATTGATAATGACCAATTAAATTCTAATCCATGTTGGGTGATTAATTTTATATGGAATTAATTTGTATAGATGTAGATTCATGTGAGACTATGATTAAACTCGTGGATGATGAAATTAGAGTTGAATTATGATGTCTATTTGTTGTATAATAGCCTTGGGTTAGAGTAGGTTTGGGTTATGTCCTTATGAAGCATGGTAAGTTCATAGCCTACGCCTCCAGATAGTGAGAAGAATTATCCTACTCATGATCTTGAGTTAGCCGTGTAGTATTTTCCTTGATGATTTGGTGGCATAATCTATACGGTGTTCATGTAGATGTGTTCACGGATTATAAGAGCCTTCAGTATTTATTTTCTTAGAAATATCTCAATCTTTATCAGATAAAGTGGTTAAAGCTCTTGAAATATTACGACATGAGTGTTCTTTATCATCTAGGCAAGGCCAACGTAGTGGCTGACGCTTTCAGTTGACCATCTATGGGTAGTGTTGCTCATGTTGAGGATAGTAAGAAGAATTTAGACCAGTAAGTCCATAATCTTAAAAGACTAGGTGTTTACTTATTCAATACAGAGAAAGGTGATATATGGGTTCAGAGTAGTTCAGAATTATTTCTAGTTTCCGAGATGAAAGAAAAGCAAGATAGGGATCCTATCCTTGTCAAGTTAAAAGAGTCAGTGAAGGATCAAAAAGTAGAGGTTTTTCTACCAAGGGGGAGATGGTGTATTGCGTTTTCAGGGTTATCTGTGTGTTCCAGGTGTAGACGACTTAAGGAAGCAAATTCTTGCAGAAGTGTATGGTGCGCGCTACTCTATTTATCCAGGGGCCATAAAGATGTACATCGACTTGCGGGAAATCTATTAGTGGAATGGGATGAAGAGATGTTGTAGAGTTTGTGGCTAAGTGCTCTACATGTCAACAGGTTAAGATAGAGCATCAGAATTCTAGTGGGTCTATGCAGGAGTTTAGTATTCCTACTTGGAAGTGGGAAGAAGTGAACGTGGACTTTGTGATGGGTTTGCCTCAAACTCATTGTCAACATGATTCGGTTTGGGTCATTGTAGACTGGATGACCAAATCAACTTATTTTCTTCCATTTCATACCTCTTATTCAGCTAAGGATTATGCCAAACTCTATATCAGAGAGTTGGTCAGATTGCACGGTGTTCCGTTATCTATTATCTCAGATAGAGGTACCCAGTTCACCTCTCTTTTCTGGAAAGCGTTCCAAAAGGGTCTTACCTTTTATCCTCAGACAGATGGCAAGCAGAAAGGACCATTCAGAATTTAGAAAATATGTTGTGTGCGTGTGCAATTGATGTCAAGGGAAGTTGGGATGACCACTTGCCTTTGATTGAATTTTCATACAACAACAGCTATTATTCCATTATTTATATGGCTCCATTTGAATCTCTCTATGGTAGGAGATGTAGATCTCCAATTGGTTAGTTTGGAGTTAGTGAGGCCTCAGTTATAAGACCTGACTTGGTATTCGACGCCTTAGAGAAAGTCCAATTGATCAGAGAAAGACTCAGGGCTTCTCAGAGCCAACAGAAGTCTTATGTAGATGTTTGTAAAAATGATCTCGAGTTTGGGATTGGTGATCATATCTATATAAATATCTTACCCATAAAGGTAGTGAAGAGGTTTCCTAAGAAGGGAAAGCTTAGTCCCTGATATGTCGGTCCCTTCAAGATTCTCAGTCGCTTTGGCAAGGTAGCTTATGATCTCGAATTACCTTCAGATCTAGCTTCAGTTTATCCAGTCTTCCATATCTCCTTGCTCAAGAAGTGCATAGGTGACCCAGTAGTTGCAGTCCCTATTCAGAGCATAGATGTACAGGACAGCCTCTCTTATGAAGATATTTCGATTGAAATCCTAGACTATCAGACTCGTAGATTGAGGAACAAAGAAGTCTCTCTAGTTAAGGTTCTTTGGAGAAATCAGTCTGTTGAGGGAGCTACTTGGGAAGTAGAAGTAGAAATGCGTACCAAGTATCCTCACCCCTTCTCCGCCAACTCAGATCAAGCTCAAGGTAATAGTTCTCCTTAAGCTTACTCAATTTCATGTTTAGGGTTCATCATAAATATGGTACCAAGTACCATTACATATTTAGTCATGCATTCATGCATCAGCTCAGTTATATAATTATGCATCAAACATGAATTCTCATTGTGAGAAACTTAGTTCATCAGAACACCCAGTCATGTATTCATGAATCAGTTACACATGCATCAGATATGCAAGTTCAGTATGATATATTCAGTTATTAGTCATGTCAGTCATGAATTCATGTTCCATCCAGTCATGTTTAGTATGTACGTTAGTTTATATTCTTTCCCCCTTACTCAATCTCATTCGAGGACGAATGTTCTCAAGGGGGAGATATTGTAATACCCCATACTTTTTCTTAGATTAAAACTATCCCAAGAATGTTAGAAGCTTTATTTGAAAAATGAATCCACTTTTATTCACGTGGAAAATTGAATAAGCTTTTCATCGATACCAATTTCATCAAAATTTGACATTGAAAGA
Organism: Capsicum annuum; assembly: GCF_002878395.1. Lineage (NCBI taxonomy): Eukaryota > Viridiplantae > Streptophyta > Magnoliopsida > Solanales > Solanaceae > Capsicum > Capsicum annuum. Next base: position 86,266,535 of record NC_061119.1, on the reverse strand, counting down.
GAAAGTTATGGCAGAAAACAGAAGGCAGTAAAATTGCCTAGGTGCGATGGTGAGGCCGATGGACCACTAGCGACAGACCATCGTCCACAACCGTTGCAGTGAGGAAGTGTCACTACCTTCTACCCTGGATCGATGGCCCAAGACGACAGACCATCGAACTATCGATGGACCGTCGCTCAGGCCATCGCAAGGGAAATAGTGAGGCCCTATTCTGCCTAGAAGCGACGGTCAGGACCGACGGACCATCGCACCCCACTGTCGTACCAAGGCAATAAATTCCAATTCTGGTCCCAGTACAACGGTTGACCCAACAACGGACCATTTCATATTCCATTCAGTTATTTTAAAGCCGTTTCTAAAGGGGCTTTTTGGTATTTTACAACCCTTTTATATTCCTAGTTATATCCGACCAAAACTCAGAAATTAATTATCCATCTACAACAAAAAAAAATAGGGTTTTCTCTCTAAAATTAATCCCCAAGAACAAAATCCAAATCTTCTTCAAGAACTAAGAGATTCAAATTCTTCAAGTTCAAGAACTTCAAGAAACTCGACCCAGGTATGCATAGTGTTCATTCATGGACTCCTTTTGTCCATGAAGCCCAAGAATATCTTTTCAAAGTTCAATTGTATGGATTTCTTTATGAATTTCATGTTGGGTTGCTTTTGTTCATGTTAATAATGACAAATTAAATTCTAATCCATGTTAGGTGATCAATTTTATGTGGAATTGATTTGTATAGATGTACATTTATTTTTGCCTATGATTAAACCCGCGGATGGTGAAATTAGAGTTGAATCATGATGTCTATTTGTTGTATAATGTTATCTACACATACTATGCCTACCATGTGACTGATTAAATGCCTATGTGAAGGAAAAATGCCCAACTAGTATGATATTATGAAATCCCCATTATGTACAAGCTTATGCATATCACATGTTTGATGAATTGCCTCAATAAATGAATTATGGATTGTGATGTTAGTCATGTATTTAAGAAAAGTCATGCTTTGTCAGTTTCTTTCCGTCGAGTCCTGGAGGTACTTGTACCCCACAATTTAGCAGTATGCCTAGAGCCAGTGTCATGTTTTCACGATATCCTCAGTCAATTCATGATCCATAGAAGTCAGCCAGTCATGTGACTAAGGAAAGCTCAGTAATTTAGTAACCTCACGAACTCAGTCAATTGTCAGATATCAGTAGTATTTTATCAGTTAACAGAATTCAGTAAACTCAGTCCATGTTCAGATCAGTTAATCATGTTAAGTGTCTATTCAAATGGGAGTAGAAATTAGTACCGAGTGAACCCAAGGATGGGAACTCACCTACCAGTAGAGGGTGTGATTCTTAGAAGCAATCCTTGCATTCCAGAACTATGTAGCCAGCGTAGGTTGAGACATCATACATTCTAGTTGAAGGTATATGAGGTGGATTAACCTACTAGTTGAGGGTTCCCACTATTCTCATTAGAGTAACCTGCTAGTCGAGGGTCACTCATATATTATCCTTACCAGTGGTGCAGTATTGACACCCTTCCAATTAGGGCACAAATTGAATCCCAATTTAGCTATAATGCGTCATTTGGGGCATGTCAGTTAGATGAATACCTCCCACAGTTTCATGTTACAAAATTTGGGATGTCAGATACAGTCAATCAGTCTCAGTAATAGAACTCAGATAGTTTTACAGAATTTAGGACTGTTAGATACAGTAAACTCAGATACAATACGGAACTCAGCTAGTTCCATCAGATTTAGGACTGTCAGATACAATCACTCATGTTATCAGTTATCAAAACTCAATCATTAGTCATGTTAGTTATCAGTAAACTCATGTTATCACGATATCAGATATAGTTACTATGTATGCATGCATGTATTCTCACATTTATATTAGGCAGTTAGTCAGTATTGTTCATGCATATGGTCCCCATGCATTAATCCTACCTCACATGTATACCAGTACATTCAAAGTACTGATGCATTTGTGCTATGGTGTCTTATACCATAGGTTCAGAGACACGAGCTCCAGAGCATCAGTAGCATTCCAGTCTCAGCAGTTAAAGTTAGCAGTGAGTCCTCATCTCTCGAGGAAATGACCATTTCTTTATTATCTCATTAATTAATTTATCAGTTGGAGTTAATTGGGTACATGTCCAATCAACTCCTTATTCAGATAATTTAGTCATGATTTAGAGGCTTTTTAGACTACAATATGTGCAGATAGTTTATTTCAGTTAGTTTTGGGTATTTTATACCCCATCCAGATGTTATATTTTTTTAGATATTATATATCAGTGTTGAATCTTATGTCCTTTTAGTTCATGTTTTGCATTATAGAGTATATTATGCAGTCTACAGGTACAGATATCAGTCATGGCTTAGTTTGTGGTCCTTCGGGGCCATGAGCACCGTATAGTATTTTGGGTACCAGATTTGGGGTGTTACAATTACTGGCAAGGTATCAATAACCACTGAGACAACACCTCCCATCCTTCCTCTCTCTTTTTTTTCTCTATCTCATCGTGCCTTGCCAGATTTGGTCATCAACAAGTGATGTTCCAGCCACCACCACAACGCCATTGGTCCCTTCTTGTTCGTCCATTTTTCTTTGAAGAAAAACCCCCTTTGCATCACCATTGTTGCACTAAAATAGTCTAGATCTGGTCTAAGTAGCATGTCAGCGTTGCTCCGGCAAAAATCGTAGAAGCGGTGCTACTCATCCCTCTCACTCTCATCTCTTCGATGAACTTGGCCAAAAAATATGCTACCCCAGCATTTTATTGCCGTTGAAATAGAGGTGAGATTGGATTTTTTCTTCTTCAATGTTCGATCACAATTTTATCCTTTCTTTACTTTTTTGGTCAAGTCGGACTTAGCCAAACCCAACATAATAGTATTTTTCTGATGACCTTGGATTTTTTGACAAGATATGTGGCGAATATCTCAATTTTTCTTCCATTTATCATTGCTACTATTTTTCTACTGGTTATCTCTACTTCTAACTAATGGATTGATTTGGCATACTCTTTTATTGACTCTTTAATGATTTTATTGTTGTTAACATTGTTCACTGTATTTCTCACACTTACTCTTATCATTTTGCACTCTCTCTTTATTACACTTGTAAAAACACCAATAATGAATAATATTGCACTAATTGGCCAATGAAGAAACTCCCATCAATTTTGTAGGCCTTCCCAAATAAAAGACGGACATTATATGTACAAATACGTAACAAAAAATAAATTTGGGCGATAAAAATTCTTTATAAATTTGGACGATCGATAAATCGAGCAACCACTTCGTAGCTATGGCGCATCTAAAACTTAATCTAAGCCAACTTTAAAGCAAAATTCTATTTTTTATATAAATCTCGTATATGCATCTATACACACAATTTTTATTTATTTTAAATATTATTTGTTCATTCTTAATATTTTCTATCAAGTGTTTATACATGTTCTCGGTAAGATGCTCCGAAGTAGTATTTAAAAAGGTGTTTTGAGCTCTATATTTGTATTTTCTCATTCATATAATTGTACATTAAGATAAAAGTATAGTGAAAACTATACATTTTGTATATCGAGCGGAAACATCTCTTACTACATATTCATTACACATTTAGGCAAAACTTAGATCGTTAATATTTACATAAAAATTAATTTGATTTTAGATATTTGATCCATTAATTTACATATTTGCATTATAAATATTGTGTAGTCTTTTCTTCTCAAATGAATCTTTATTTTTCTACGCGATTTCGGTCAAGTAAAAGTATTATTTGCAAATATTTTTTCTTTCTATAGTACATAAAAGCTAATTTTTCTTTTCATACGTTACAAAGTACTCTTTTTCACCAGTATTTTGTACATTTTTTTACATATATTTACATATTTTTATATATATATTTTATAACAATAAGTTTCATTTATATACTTAATAGACATATATCTTTTACATTATTAATTTAAAAATATTTTTTTACCTTCTCCCTCTTTGATAAACTTAGTCTAGCTAGATACCACATTTGTGGATTCTGAAGGGTGCCTAACCCCTTTCCTTAGGAATAACTTGAACCTTACCTAGAACCTTAATCAATTTTCGAAGAATGAAACATAAATCATGCGTGTTAATAATTAAATAGGTTTCCTTATTTCCTTAAAAATTAGGTGCGTCTTGATGTGCTATAGAAATATAGCACTTTTCGATGCTTAAAACTATAAAAATATGCAAGTTTCTCAGGTTGTTTTGTTAGATATAATGTGTTTTGGGTATGTTTTGTAGGAAACTAGGTTTTGCATGTTAAGTTCATGAAAAATATGAAAAATGGTGTTTTTGGCTACTTATTTGACCAATCTTGGATGTTCGTGGCACTTTTGGGATTGTTCGTGACAAAAGCATGTGCTGGAATTAAAGAAGAGCTGAAAAAAGACTTTTGGCTCGTACTTATGTCAACATGTGGACTGCATGTAGCACGTGTGGACCGCATGTAAGCAAAGCATGTGTCAGAATTCCAAAATTCTGAGAGCAGAGTTACAAGAATTTTGGTCTAAGCACATATGATGGCCGCATGCGCCCATCCTCAGACCGTATGTGCTACATGTGCCCAAAGCCAGGCCGCTTGTGGACTCCATATGTGTTCACCAATCCTCTTTTGTCCTTTTTCATTTTGGCTTCGATTTTAGGGTTTCCTCATGTACTATAAATACCCCTTATATGTTTTTAGTAGAAGTTACGCACTTTTGATACGTTCATCTTATTATTTTAATCATGAATGTTGTTGATTACTTCAGAATCATGAGCGGCTAAAAGCCCTTAACTAGGGTTGTGGAAACCCTGGCAGATTGATGTAGTAGAGAAAGTGCTATTGCTGTTCTAAACTAATACCCATGCATGCATTGTATTGTATTCATTTTAATAAATATCTTAGTGGTTGCAAATGTTAAGATCCTGCCTAGATTATTACTACTTACTCTAAAAGAGGTGTAGTGCCTAGGAAAAGATAATTACGACAGTAATTTGAAGTTTAGTTGTCGATCCATGCTACTAGGTATTATCTATGTAAGATGGTTATCTTTCATTTAATAACTAGAGACTCAAAATATAATAGTTAACTGGGTTTAAGATAAGGGTTAGTAAGGTGACATCCTGAGACTCAAAATGTAAAGGGTGAAATCTGTCTACTCGTCCAAATAACTTTGGATGGTACATAACTTATTGATTCTGCATATAAGGTATCGAATTAGTTCAACAAATCACAAAAAACCTACAGAGTTAAGAATATGGAGAGAACACAATCCTAGTGTTCACCTATAACTGATTACAACCGAAGTTGACATACGCTACCTGTTCGATATTGCTACTCAAAACCCCCTATTTACTTTCCCAATTCTACCCGTTGACTACAGCAATCGAGAGACACGATTCCATGTATTCCCTTGGGATTCGACCCCAACCTTTGTTGGGTTACTATATTTGGAAGCAAACATATCATCTTCAAAGTGGAGGTATAGCTTGGGCATCACCAAATTTTGGCATCATTGCAGGGAATACAGTGTTGATTTGTGAATTGAAGTTCTTAAAGATTTTGGGTTTTTTCTTTTTCTTTTTGTTCTTAGTTAGGTATACGCCGATGTATGTCTAACACATGGAGTAGAGGAAATCCCTTACTCCCAGTGATTCTAAGTCCAGATAGGATCCTACAAACGCCTAGTAGGTGATGGAATAGAAAAGTGATGATATCCCTGAAAGGGTTTGTGATGATGTGTCTCTCCTCTCTTCTCGAAAGAGTTTAGGATTTTTATTAATAGATGGGTGTTCTTTTAGCATAAGCTGCTAATGAGAGGAAGGAGTAGGTGAAGCTCAGTAGTTAGCTAGGGAGGCAGAGCTAGAGAGCAGAGACAAGAAGCAGACAACCAAGCAGCACTCGATGGAAATCAAAACAGAGCTAGAGGTGGTCATGTTCAAGTGATCCCAGTATATCAGTATGTGAATCCATATATAGATGATAAAGAAGATTTAGGATACGTTGAGCCAGCAGAGACTGGAGCCATTATCTCTCCTATTTTACCCCCAGGCATTAAGTTTGACATAACAGCATAATGATCCAGTTCTAAAGCTAAAAGGTGTATTTGCGGGCTTACCTACAGATGATGCAAACATGTACCTTGCAAATTTCATCGGGATATGTAGTTTGTATACCATTCTAGGGGTGCATTAAGATGCACTTAGACTGAGATTGTTCCCCTTCTCACTCACGGGAGAATAATCTTTATGGCTAAGGGAACTTCCAAGAGGAACTATCACTATATGGAATGAGATACACAGATAATTCTTGAACAGGTTATTCCTGCTATCTAGAGTATTACAGCTTAAGGATGAGGTTTATAATTTCAGACAGTTGCAATTAGAATTTATGTACGAGGAATAGGTCGGGTTCAAGAAGAAGCTGAGTATAGTGCCCAACCATCGGATGTCAAGGATAAACGTATTGGAGATATTTTACATAGCCTTGACCCTCAGTTCTAGAACTATGGCAGACACCAACTCCGAAGGAGATTTTATAAGACTACGCTTGGAGGCAGCTTCAGAGATGCTAGATCAAATCTCACTCACTAATCAAAGGTGGAAAACTTGGGAGGCTGAGAGGGGATCTAGAACATATGTTATTGGTGCCTCCTACGACCAGAAAGTAGATGATGATTCAGTAGAACAAGAGATTGCACTGCTAAGAACTAATCTTGGAATTGGAAAAACAGTTTGCAGTAGCAGGTTCTGAGAAAGTGAACATAGTAAGAGCATAGGGGTCAACTTCCAAAGCTTACGAGTCAGAATTAGAGGAGAAAGTAAACTATTTGGATCACCAGTTGGTGGGTTTCTAACCCAAAAGTAAGTAACCAAGGTCTAAAATACTATGACAGATATAAAGACCATAGTAGAGAGTGAGATGGTGACTGGAGAAAGAAAGATGACTAAAAAGAGAAGGTAGATTGATACATTCCACCTGTCAGGAGAGATACAGAATTAAGAATAGAAAAGATGCTGGCTAAGAAGGTAAAGGGTCAAGAAAATTAGGAGATAGGCCTTAAGAAGATTAAGGCCGACATTTCAGGGTTAACCCAAAAAGTTGAATCCCATGCCACTGCTATTAAGCAATAAGAGAACCAATTTGGGAAGATGTTAGCCACACTAAACCAGAGGCAGCCAGGTACCTTTCCGAGCAACACTATGCAAAATCTAAAAAATAACGGTTATGTTCTTGCCATTATCACAAGGTGTAGTATGACTACTGTGGATCCTTCATTACCTATCGTGGAACCACCAAGATATGATGAGTTTTCCATTGATGAGAAACCTATTGTGGAGTCAAAAAAGGCAACAGGTGGTGATGATGCAATTGCTAAGAAAAGAGGTAAGGGTTCGGTTACAGATTCCAAGATTACCCTTGCCTTTTTATTAGCGACCGAGCAAAAAGAGAGAAAGGAAAATTCAACCAATTCATTGAGATGCTAAAAGGTTTGCACTTGAATATTCCTCTTCTTGAAGCATTGGAGAAGATGCTTGGATATGCTAGGTTTATGAAAAAAATTGGTTACAAAGAAGAAAGGAGCAACGATTGATGATGTTGAAGACTTGCACCACTGTAGTACAGTCACTACTAGGTCTCTAGCCCAAAAGGGTGATCCCATAGCATTCACTATACCATGCATTATAGGGTTATCCCAATTTACCAGAGCCTTATATGACTTAGGATCCAGCATAAATTTAATGTCGCTGGATGTATTTAAGAAATTAGGCTTGAGCCTTTCTAAACCAACTAAATTCGACTATTAATGGCTGACCACACAGTGAAGAAACATGTGGACATTTTATTTGATGTAAGAGTGAGACTAGATAAATTTATCTTTCCAGCTGACTTTATCATTCTAGACAGTGAGATTGACACCGAGATACACATCATATTGGGGAGACCATTTATGGCCTTAGGTAGAGTGATGGTTGACAAGGAGAAAGGAGAGCTAAAATTTAGGGTCAATCGTGAAGAGGCCACATTTAATATTTGAAAATCAATGAAGCAGCCAACCGACATGAGGGTTGTGTTAGTGATAGATTATATTGATGACCCTGGAGGATACTCTTATGGGTATCTTGATGAATTCTAAGTAATCAAGATACCCATATCATGCCATGATGTTAAATCAAGTGTAACATGGAAGGAAGCCCATGGGCATGTTGGTGAAGTCTGAGTAACTAACAAACCTACATCATGTCGCGACATTAAATCTAGTGTTGGGTGGGAGGTAACCCACTATTTTAGTGTTCATTTCTTTTGTTATTTTCCTTTGGTAGGTTTATAGCTTATGGACATACCCAAAATATGGTAAAATGGATACATGCATAAATTTCTAAGTAAGGGGACTATGTGACTAACCCATCGGGGTCACAAGTCCCACACGGGCCAGGTAACTTGAGCTTTTAATTGAAAAGATGAATTTTTTAAGGATGAGAATGGAAAGTGATGGACTTTAACACATAATCATTATTTTGGGACGGAAAATTCATGTTATGGGAACATAAGTAGTTGGGAACACATCAAAACACGAAGTCCAAAATGCAGGAAAGTGGGCCAAAATTTTTGGCCCACATGCGCACTGCATATATGGGCAATAACGACACATGCACCACATAGCAAGCTGCATGTGGCAGGTGAATGTGGGTGTCATGGTAGACAACTTGTAGGCCTAAATTTTAATTAAAAAATTGGGCCTACCAACACATATTTAAGACCTAAATCAGCCCTCCACCTATATTTAAACACTCTTAGCCTCATTTTAACTCATTCAAATCCTTAAAACCTCACATTTCTCCTTAAATTCAAACTTCCCTCTTAAATTATAAACTAATCCAGCAATTAAAGGATGACTAAATAGAAACTTGTTTGAGGTACCAACTTGTACCAAAACACTAAAAATAATTTTCAACTTTGGTTTTGCTCGATTTCTTCATTGTTCACATCTGAATTATTATAAAAAGGGTAACTTTATCGGCTCTTAATGGTTGTGTATTGATTTATTTATTGAATAAACTAGTTGATATGTGTATTCCCATGCTAAAATATATAGAATCTATCATGTTTGTATGTAGGAGCCTTGAAGTAGCCTAAAATCTTAATGTAGGGCCTTGTTTTAAATTAAATTCTAAGGTTAGGCCCCAACCGAAAGTTGAACTTGAATAAGTAGAGTAATACCTAGGGTTGAGCATGTTAGTTTAATCATAAAATCATGATTCTTGATATGTTTGCACATTGGACTTGTTGGGACTTTAAATAGGTTAAGAGATGTGAAAATTGAGAAAAAAATTCAAAGTTTTAAATTTTGAGTTTTTCTTCAACTGTTGCAACCCCTCATTTCTGTTGAAAACTAATGGCTAGTATTTTAGGTACACATGGCACCAAAATCTTATAAGAATAAGAAGGGTGATATAGTGAGGAGAAGGGATGAGTCCCTCAAGCCTAGTGGTTCGGCGGAGGAGTACCCAATTGCACGACTTAGAGATATTGTAGATAGGCTGACACGTAGAGTTACTAGAGGACATATGCACTAGGTAGCTGAGACTATTATACTGGGCACTATGGGATAGCCTCTGCCTGAGCAGTCATGATGTGGAAGATAGCCAGCATTTACTCAGCATAAGTCTCAGACCGAAGCTGCCCAGATTAATAAAGTTGTACATACACATGATGCCCAATCTAGGATGAAGTCAGCAAGGAGATCACCTCCATATTCTCCCCCACATAGTGATCATGGTGATGAGGATTCAACATATTAAGAGCCAGCCTCATAGGGTACATCTCAGGACCTCCAGTCTGAAGAGGGGTCCCAGGATTTATCCAAAGCTGTGGCATAGGAGGAGTCATCAGTGATACCCCAGTATGAGGAGGGTACCGCCACTTATATACAATAGTCAGATGTACCTCATTCTGAGAAGGGTATAGAAAAGGCTTCCCATGGGGCACCAGTACAGTAGGGGCAAAGTATCACACCCACACATACTTTGGAGGCTCCTTTAGAGGAGGAAAATCTAAGGTGGTGCGTGGAGGGGATGCAAATGATATATGATTAATATAGTAACATTTTGAAGGCTAGTTGGCCCAAGAGCCTTATTTATGAGGAGCGTAGTATTGATCTATCAAGGCTGATTCAGGTACCATACTTGCAAGCTTCCTTTAATCATTATTAGTTAAAGTGGATAATTAGACCACTTGGTTCTTACAGCCCAGTTATGGTATATGAGTTTTATGCATTTGTACAAATAGTCATGCATAATAAAGAGATATACCACATCCGATTCAAGAGAAATACTGGAGAATACTAGGCTATACAACCAAAACATATTGAAAGTCTGTACACACCAACCCTCTAGTTTGACAAACCCTCTATACATCAGAATCAAGGAGCCACTGGGACAAACCCCTAACTAACTCAACAATACTGAAAACCATAACAACAAAATGATATCATAAAAATATAGACACGATCCTCAAACCATGAGGACTCACCACTGAGGGAACGTAGTTGAGGCACTCGAATATTACTAACGCGGCTGCGGCTGAGTACCTGAACCTACATTACGAGAAAATGTAGCCCATAGGAAAATATGTGGGTTAGCACTTTGGAATATACTAAGTATGTGGGGGTGCATGCAACAATGTAAATATCATCATCAATTTCATAAAAATATGCATATGTACAATGATGGCTCACTTGGCTTGAGTTAGATTGAAACATACTTTTCATGATCTCATAGTAAATAAATTATATGATAAAAACCTCATAAATAACTCAACTCAAGACTCAAGACTCGAAGTGACTTGGTAATACAAGAAACTCAACTCTTATGGACATGGGAGATTCTTATAACTGACATAAACCATGTGAGCTACATGGAATCCAACATTTTGCCCTCCTAAGGAGAGAACCCCACATTAGTGGGAGCGTCGTACTATTTCTAGGGAGTACAACCTAAATTTAGTGATCATAATCACATACTCGGCCTCTAGCCCACAATTATCAATATCAATCCTACGGCGGTATGTTGTTTTGGGGAAATACCATATTTCCCACTCGGTGCTAAATACTACTCCTAGACACAAGCTTAGAACGTGTTAGGAAATCCACCACACACGTCACAAGGGTCTATCAGGAAGACCGAATCAAATCCCTTCCTTATTTATCAAATCATAATCAATTTGTGGATTCGTAACTCGACTCAAATCAAATCGATCTTTCTCAATATCAAAATGTATCAATTCATTAAAACATGACAACATCAATAACTTTGAGGAAATATCAAGACTCATTGTAACAACTCAATCTCATGAATCAATAAACTCAATAATCCAGTTTGTCGTAAGAAAGCTTAAAGCTTGACACATATCTTGAAAGCACTTGAAATATCAACTCATGGTAGAAATATGAAATTCACAATATTAAATATCAAGTCATAACTTGGGAATAGCAAAATAATCATGTATAACAAAGCTTGAACAATTTATATTCTCATAATCTCGTGATGAAGTAATTTGGGTATAAACCCACTTGCAAAATCATATAAATCCATGATAGAAATCAAACCTTTGGGCACAAGAATGATAGAATTTCTCTTGTTCAAAACCCTCACATACCTTTAGCTTTGAAATTGGATGAATTCTAGTGATTGAGACTCTATCCGTACTTGTAATAAATGATTCTCGAAGACCACACTATGAGGAACTTGATTCTTGAAGAAATCTTGAAGATTTATGGATGATTTCTTTGAAGATTAAATTTTCTTGATTGAAACCCTAATATATATTCTTAAGAAAATTGAAAGAGAAAATGAAAAAATTAGGGTTTGGATGAGGATTCTCATATTTATATAGGCCTCCAAAAGATAGAAAAAGACCAAAATACCCTTGCAAAAACGTCCCTTAATTGTTGAAAAAAATAGCTGAAGACATTTGTTACAAGCCGTCAAACTTGTGACAAGTCGTCACAAAATGTTGGATTTTGTGACTTTCGGCTTAAGGTTGACGACATTGGTGATAAGTCGTCACACTTGTGACGACTTGTCACAAAGGTTGTCACTGGGGGTGGAAATATGCCTAAGGCTGACGACATTGGTGACAAGTCATCACACTTGTGACGGCTTATCACCAAATGTCGTCACTCAATTTTCCAGCCTAACATGCTGGAGTAAAATGGGAATAACTCTTGGCTCCGATACCTTATTTGGGTAAAATTGGTATTGTTGGAAAGCTAATTCAATTATCTATATGTTGGTAGGTTATGAGATAAATTATTCATAGTATAACAAGAGATATACTCATTTGAAGTTGGCTATGCCAAAATCCTTCTCAAGAATTCAATCGGTAAGGAATGTTTTAATTCACCCGTTATCAGAAAATAACCAAAGCACTATAATTTAATTCTCATGAGATTGAGTCATGGTTTCACTATTGGTTAGAGTCTCGGGATATTACAATATCTCCCCCTTGGAAACATTCATCCTCGAATGTTGCCAAATAGGCCAAGAACAAGAGAAAATGAGGACATATAGCTGGAATGACTCACTCAAAGGGCTTACTTCACTTTATACCTTCAGATACCATACAAAATTCATGAATTCGTGATGGAAGTAGACACACAGCTGAATCTTTAATAAGAAGGGGGTGGAATTAAGAAAAAATGGTACCTTCTGCTTGCTTCGAACTCATAGAAAAGAGGTGAGGGTACTTGGCTCGTCTATCAGCTTCGGCTTCCCAAGTAGCACCCTCAATAGATTGATTTCGCCAAAGCACTTTAACCAAAGGAACTTCTTTGTTCCTTAGCCTATGAATCTGAAAATCCAAAATCTCAACTGGAATCTCCTCGAATAAAAGGCTATCCTGAATATCTAAGGTTTTAGAAAAATCAACCACGACAGAATCACCAATACACTTCTTAAGCATGGAAACATGAAATACCGGATGAATGCTAGGCAACTCCGAGGGTAACTCCACCTCATATGCTACTTTCCCAACACGGCTTAGAATCCTGTACGAACCAACATAACTAGGACTAAGCTTTTCCTTCTTCCCAAATCTCTTCACCCCTTTCATGGCTGAAACCTTTAAGTACACCAAATCATTAACATTAAACTCAAGATCTTTTTTTCTCACATCCACATACGACTTCTGATGACTTTGAGCGGTCTTCAATCTTTCTCGGATTAACTTAACTTTTTCCATAGCCTCGAACACAGCATTAGTCCCAATCACAGCTGCTTCTCCTACTTCAAACCAACCGATAGGTGTACTACATCTTCTCTCATATAAAGCTTCGAACAGGTCCATCTAAATACTAGCATGGAAACTATTGTTATACGCAAATTTGATTAATGACAAGTGTTCATCCCAACCACCTTTAAAATCAAGCGCATATGCCCTCAACATATCTTCTAAAGTCTGAATGGTCCACTCAGCCTGACCATCTATTTACGGATAGAAAGAAGAACTTAGACGAACTTGGGTACCAAGACCTTTCTGAAAAGCTCTTCAAAACTGGAAAGTAAACTGAGTACCCCTATCAGAGATAATAGCCAAAGGAGCTTCATAAAGTCTAACAAATTCTCGAATATACAATCTAGCATAATCCTTAGTTGTATAAGATGAATTCACTGGCAAAAAATAAGCTGATTTAGTCAACCGGTGTACAACAAACCAAATCAAATCATGATGATGACGGGAAGGAGGCAAACCAATTATGAAATCTATATTCACTTCTTCCCACTTCTAAGTAGGAATGCTAAACTCATGCATTACACCACCAGGCCTTTGGTGCTCTACCTTAACCTGTTGACAAGTAGAACATTTTTTCATAAATCCTGTTATTTCTTTCTTCATACCATTCCATCGGGATAAATAAAATATCGCACGCCATACACTTCAGCCATAATTCTCTACCTTAAATCATCAACATTGAGAACATACAATCTACCCTGCAATCTCAACATACCATCTCCCCCTTGGGAGAAAACCTCTACCTTTTGGTCCTTAACTGACTCCTTTAGTCTGACCAAACTAGGATCCCTGCCTTGCTTCTCCTTTATCTTTGAGACCAAAGAGGACTCAGAACTACTCTGAACTAACATACTCCCTTCAGCAGAATCAAGTAATCTAACACCCAACCTAGCCAAACGATACACATCACAAGCCAATTCTTTCTTATCATTCTTTACATGAGCTACATTACCCATAGACAACCTACTAAGAGCATCTGCCATAACATTGGCCTTACCTGGGTGATACAACGTACTCATATCGTAGTCTTTTAGCAACTTTAACCATTTTCTTTGTCTAAAATTCAACTCCCTTTGGGTGAACACATACTGCAGGCTTTTATGATCAATAAACACATCAACATGGACACCATACAGATAATGTCTCCAAATTTTCAAAGCAAAAACTACAGCTGCTAATTCAAGATCATAGGTTGCATAATTCTTCTTATGAGCTTCAATTGTCTAGAGGCATTAGCTATACCTTTATCCCTCTGCTTTAACACACAACCCAAACCAACCCTAGAAGCGTCACAATACATCATAAAACCATCAGTACCAATGGGTAAAGCTAACACTGGGGCTGAAATATGTCAAGTCTTTAACTCCTGAAAACTCTTCTATCACAATTCTGACCACAAAAACTTCACTTTGTTTTGGGTCAATCGGGTCATGGGAGACGCAAGGGAAGAGAAGCCCTCAACAAAACAATGGTAGTAACCAGCTAGACCCAAGAAACTCCTAATGTCAGATTGGGAGGTAAGTTTAGGCCATTCTTTACAGCTTCTGTCTTTTGGGGATAGACTATAATGCCTTCGGCGAAACAATATGACCCAGAAAAGCAAGTGACCTTAGCCAAAATTCACACTTGATAAATTTAGCAAATTATTAACGATCTCTAAGAGTTTCCAAGACATTTCTAAGATGGTCGGCATGATCATCCTCACTTTGGGAATATACAAGAATATCGTCTATGAATACAATGACAAACATATCAAGATATTGCTTGAACACTCAATTCATGAGGTCCATGAAGGCTGCTGCAACGTTGGTTAACCCAAAGGACATGACAAGAAACTCAAAGTGACCATAACGGGTTCAAAAGGCTATTTTGGAATATCACACTCTCTCACTTTAAGCTGATGATAGTCAGATCTGAGGTCTATTTTTGAGAAGTTGCTCACACCTTGTAACTGATCAAACAAGTCACCAATTCGAGAAAGAGGGTACTTATTCTTGATAGTTACCTTGTTGAGTTGATGGTAGTCAATGCACATATGCAATGTACCATCTTTCTTACACAAATAGAATAGGTGCACCCACGGGGAAACACTGGGTCTGATAAAGCCTTTGTCTAAGAGATCTTTGAGTTGCTCCTTTAACTCTTTAAGTTCTGCAGGAGCCATACGATACGGAGGAATGGAAATAGGCTGAGTTTCGGAAAAGAGATCAATCCCAAATTTTATTTCTCTATCAAGTGGGACCCTTGGGAGTCTTTCGAGAAAACATCGGGAAGCTCATTAACAATGGTAACTGACTGAATAGTCAGAGTCTCAGACTTAAGTACTTTAAATAGAACTAAGTGATAGATGCAACCCTTGGAAATCAACTTCTTAGCTTTGAGGTAGGATATCAAATGGCTTTTCGGAGTTACACAACTCCCGGACCACTTAAAAATAGGCTCATCAGGAAACTAAAACTTGACCACTCGGGTACAACAATCTATAGACTCATAGCACGAGTGAAGTCAATCCATACCTAGAATGATGTTAAAATTAACCATATCTAGCTCAATCAAATTAGCATATATGACCCAATGAAGGACAGTGACAGGACACTTTTTATACACTCACTTAGCAATAATAGATTCTTCTACCAAGGTAGAAACCAAAATAGGCTCAAGAATCCGTTCAGGGTCCATCTCAAAATTTACAGCAACCAGAGGTATCACATAAGAAAAACTCGAATCGGGGTCTATCAATACATATACATAAAAATAAAAGACATGGAGCATACCAGTAACAATATCTGGAGAGTCCTCCTGCTCCTGGCAAGGTGGTATAGGATAGAAGACATTCTGGCGCGAACCACCAGCAGTACTAGAAGAGGTGCCCTAAAGAGGAACTGGGCCAACTATGGGAGCGGAGGCACTGGTAGCCTGACTCTGGGGATAAGCATCTTGAATCCCCTTTCTAGTATACGAACAATCTCTAAGTTGGTGGCCCAACTTACCACAACCAAAGTAACCCCTTTGATCAACAAAACACTCACCAAAATTATCTCTACCACACTTGGCACATAAAGGAAGACGAGGTCTATTACTTACACTTTCCTGAGACCTGGATGGGATAGGTATGTTCCCCTGCTCCTGCCTGCTTCTAGGTGCGAGATAACTAACTAAGGAAGGCACGGGCATAAACGGACATCCCTGAAATTGAGGGCGGTTCTCTCTATGGAATTTTGACTGACTGAATCCTTACTGCTCTGATCTAGCTCTTTTATTCCCCCTTACTATCTCCCTCTTTTTCACCTTATCAGCTTCAATCTGTTGGGCATGTATCATCAATTGATAAAGGTTCATATTCCTATTAAGCATATCAGATCTACACTCTTTCACAACAAAACTCAATATACCAGTCTTGAACTTACTCATGATGGTCCTGGAGTCAGCCATCATACTAGGAGAATATTTGGATAACTGATTAAATCTAAGACAATACTCCTTAACAGTTATGGAGCCTTGTCTCAAATTTATGAATTTCTCTATCTTTGCTTCCCTCATCTCAAGAGGAAAGAATATGTCCAAGAACGTATCCTGGAATAACTGCCAAGTTATGGGAGCGGCATCCTCCCCTCTACTCATCCTCCATATCTCCACCCAATCATATACAATATCTTTTATTCGATAGGCAGCCAATTCAACACTCTCCTCCTCAGTCACATGCATAATCTGGGTAATCTTTCTCACTTTATCCAAGTATATCTGTGGGTTTTCACCAACCTTCGACCCATAGAACTCAGGTGGATTCATTCGCATAAAGTCACGAAATCGAGCTGCAGTAGAATTATTCTCTTACAGAGGTAGAACAGTAGCCTGGGTGTTATCTTGAGCATTGGCGATAACTGCCTGGGATAGCGCCTGAAAAGCTGCCCAGAATTTCACATAAGACACATGCACATTCAAGGGATCAACGGGTTGAGGTAGCTCATTTTTTCTACGAACTCGATGAGGAGGCATTTGCTGTTATAAGAGAGCACGAGTTAATTGCAGATAAAGAGACAGTTGTAAGCACGATAAACTTTAGAAAGAAAGAAATGACTTTTCCTAAAATGTTCCATAGCCTCTTGCTTATAGATGTGGTGAGATACACACCGATGATCAAGACTCTACGCAACGCGGCTTCTCAGACTCCATAGGACTCCTTAAACCTTAGGCCCTGATACCAAGCTTTGTAACGCCCCAAAATTTCTATTCCGAGATGTTACACGGTGCTTAGGGATACACATAACCCCAAGCTAACCCTTGGAGCAAGACACTACCTTAGGTAACTCAATTCAACAATAGTCATGCACAATAAAGAGATATACCATATCGGGTTCAAGAGAAATACTGAAGAATACTAGACTATACAACCAAAAATTATTGAATGTCTGTACATACCAACCCTCTAGTCTGATAAAGCCTTTATACATCAGAATCAAGGATCCATTGGGAAAAATCCCCAACTGACTCAACAGTACTAAAAACCATAACAACAAAATAATATCACAAAAATATAGACACAGTCCTCGAACCAAGAGGGCTCACCACCGAGGGAACGTAGTTGAGGCACTTGAATATCGCTAGCGCGGCTACGACTGAGTACCTGAACCTATATTATGAGAAAATATAGCCCATAGGAAAATATGTGGGTCAGCACTTTGGAATTTACTGAGTATGTGGGGGTACATGCAACAATGCCAATATCATCATCAATTTTATAAAAATATGCATATGTACAATGATAGCCCACTTGTCTTGAGTTATATTGAAACATACTTTTCATGATCTCATAGTAAATAAATCATATGATAGAAACCTCATAAATCATCATAAATAACTCAACTCTTCAACTCAAGACTCAGAGTGACTCGGTAATTCAAGAAACTCAACTCTTATGGACATGGGAGGTTCTTATAACCAACATAAACTATGTGAACTACATGGAGTCCAACGTTTTGCCCTCCTAAGAAGAGAACCACACATTGGCGGGAGCATCGTACTCTTGCCAGAGAGTACAACCTAAATTTAGTGATCACAATCTCATACTCGGCCTCTGGCCCACAATTATAAATATCAATCCTATGATGGCACATAGTTTTGGAGAAATACCACATTTCCTGATCGGTGCTAAATACTACTCCTAGACACAAGCTCAGAACGCATTAGGAAATCCATTACAAACATCACAAGGGTCTATCATGAAGACCAAATCAAATCTCTTTCTCATTTATCAAATCATAATGAATTTGTGGATTCCTAACTCGACTCAAATCAAATCAATCATTCTCAATATCAAAATGTATCAATTCATTAAATCATGACAACATCAATAACTTTGAGAAAATATCAAGACGTATTGTAACAACTCAATCTCATGAATCAATATACTCAATAATTCAGTTTGTCATAAGAAAGCTTAAAGCTTGACACATATCTTGAAAGCACTTAAAATATCAACTCATGGTAGAAATATGAAATTCACAATAATAGATATCAAGTCATAACTTAGGAATAGCAAAATAATCATGTATAACAAAGAATAAACAATTTATATTTTCATAATCTCATGATGAAGTAATTTGGATATAAACCCACTTGAAAAATCATAAAATTCATGATAGAAATCAAAGCTTTGGGCACAAGAATGAAACAATTGCTCTTGTTCAAAACCCCACATACCTTAATCTTTAAAATTAGATGAATTCTAGTGCTTGAGACTCTATCCGCACTTGTAATAAATGGGTCTCGAAGCCCACACTATGAGGAACTTGATTCTTGAAGAAATCTTGAAGATTTATGGATGATTTCTTTGAAGATTAAATTTTCTTGATTGAAACCCTAATGCATATTCTTAAGAAAATTGGAAGAGAGAATGAAGAAATTAGGGTTTGAATGGGGATTCTCATATTTATATAGGCCTTCAAACATGGGAAAATACCAAAATACCCTTGCAAAAATGTCCCTTAATTGCTAAAAAAATAGCTGACGACATTCGTGACAAGCCATCAAACTTGTGACAAGTCATCACAAAATATTAGATTTTGTGACTTTCGACTTAAGGTTGACGGCATTGGTGATTAAGTCATCCTACTTGTGATGACTTGTCACAAATGTCATTAATGGGGGTGGAAATCTGCCTGAGGCTGACGACATTGGTGACAAGTCGTCACACTTATGATGGCTTATCACCAAATATTGTCACTCAATTTTCCTGCCTGACATACTGGATAAAATGGGTATAACTCTTGGCTTTGATGCCGGATTTGGGTGAAATTAGTATAGTTGGAAAGGTAATTCAATTATCTATCTTTTGTTAGGTCATGAGATGAATAATTCATAGTATAATGAGAGATATACTCATTTGAATTTGACTATGCCAAAATCCTTCTCAAGAATTCAATCGGTAAGGAATGTTTTGATTCTCCTAATTGCTAGGTCATCTTTGAGGCCTTAATAAACATCACCCTTGATCCTAAAACAACCAAAGGACTATAATTTACTTCTCATGAGCTTTACTTATGGTTGCACTATTGGTTAGAGTCTCGGGGTATTACAGTATAATACCATACTATATTAGTTCTTTCAATGTGCAGATCTCTATGCCTGATGAGACACATGGAGTAGCGATAGCTTGATCAAACCCTTTTGAGAGGGGTTAGGGTTGATATTTTAGCAAAGGTAATACACCAAGTCATTTTTGGTCCAGACTATATCACTTTTGCATCTAAAATAGAGTATGACGACAGACTGAGAGTCACATGTGATAAACATATTATGCAGGAGGCTAAGCATAGATAGAAGAGATTTGATATAGCTAGATGAATAGCCATCTATATTTTACCTTTAGCTGATAAGACCCCGTGTATCGAGGGTCATGGTATAATAAAGAAGGGTTTATTGACCTTTAATGCCAAATTTTGGTGGTTACTTATCTGATATCAACTATTCTTTATTACTTTATATAATGTGTTGACTTGGGAGGGAGCAACACTGGTTGCTAGTTTTATGGTCGGATATGCTATTGATTTTGCAGCCATCCTCCAGCATGAGACCCATGATAGAGCATTTAGAGAGATAACAAATTTTCCATTCCCCTACCTGATTCATAGGTTATATGACAAGGTTGGTATATCTGAGATACCGAGAGTAAATGAGAGGACATAAATGATAGCCACTATGTAGATAAAGATTATGAAGGATCCAGCATGTTCGGCCCTTCCCAGGAGATCTAGTTAGCCTTCCATAGTACCTCAAGCCTAGACTGAAGGCCCATGAGTTTCAACAGAGTCTGGTGATGTACATAGAGGTGATATGGGAGTTAGTATTGATCTTGAGATAGGATGCCAGAGAGAGGACCTAGGTTTGAGTACTTAGGGTGAGGGCACACCATTCACTTCTTCATCAGCCCTGGCTTTGACCTCAGGGTCGGTTGGCATATCTTTATAACCCACTTGCACATCCACTATATTTTCTACTACAAGTATGATTACTATATCTCAAGAAGTCTTACAGAGCTTAGTGGATAGTTAGAGGGATACTAATGCTTGGTTGTGGGTTGTTGAGACCGAGATGACTACTCTATACAAGAAGATGCGTTCAGGGGTTTGGACTAGATTTGAGATGGCAGAGGCCAGATGGGAAGTCACGTAGAGAGCTGCTCTGTCTGAGATATATGTTCATTTAAAAACATGTCTTGATGAGTTTCATAGATCATTTACAGCCCAATTTATAGAGACAAAAAAGCCTGATCTAGCCTAGATAAAGGAGGATATGGATATATTGCGAGTAGAGGTACGCTCTTTCATAGAGAGCCATATGGCAGCCACTCCTTCAGTCATACCCCCAGTGTTCCAAATATTACCTTCATGCCTACCTAAATAATTTGATTTCTTCACAGAGGGTGGTGAGGAAGACTAGTGGTTGGGTCCAAGTGAGATCACATAGGAGACTTGTAGTATCCAAATATGCCATATGACCAAGCCCTTAAAAGTGCCAGACATGATTCAATGGATTTTACAGTTGTTGAAAGGAAGAGACGTGCAGCGATAGCAGTGGATACATCTTTTAGTAGTGCACCGCCACCACCACCGCCTTCGCCAGTTGATATGCCCCTATCTGGGGATGCTCATGACACAGATGCCTAGTGTATCCCAGGTATGTGCTCATTTCTTTTGTTTTACATTATTTTTATGCATTGGGGACAATGTGCAGTTTTTAGTTAGGGTGGGGTATATCATAGCCGTTGCAAGTTTTTATTATCATGTTTTTTTTCTATCGATCGTGGTATGATTGTAGAACCAACATATCTGGATTAATTTATGTTGTATTTTGTTTTATATTGTATTGTGTTGTGTTTTTGTGTAAATAGGAGATTTTAAGTATTTAGGATAGTAGTCATGTTGTTATTGATTTTTGAGAAAAATGATACCCCTTTAAAATTATGTTTTAGAACTGTGTGAATGTATATATGTATGAACCTTGTGGATCTTGTTATGGCATTAGGATTAGGGATATGATAATTACTTTCTAACCATTTCAAGAATCGGATAAATAGTAGTTTGTAATATTGACTTTGTTCTATGTGTGTGCGAGATGCTACTTAGATCCCTTTGTGTATTGAATTCAGAACTTGCCTGGTTAGTTTTGCCTAGGTTGAAGGATAGTTAATTAGGAAAGGATTATAGACCATTTTTTATTTTAGTCCACTTTAGCCTAAATGACCTTCCATGCGTGAAGTATATACTTTGATCCCTGTTTTGATCCTTATAGCCTATTTTTCTTGTTACACCTTTCACCTTCCCATTTGTATTACAATAAACGTGTTTTAGCCCTAGTCTTCCTTGGACATTATGCACTTCAACCTAAGCAAATGCCTAAGTTGAGGGTGGCTATCATAGGGGTACATAGTATAAAGTGGGTATGTGGAACAGTGAAATAAGACAAAAAAAATTAGTAAGGTTGGGTGTGGTAGCAAAATTAAAGAAAATAAAAATTGTGAAAAAGTGAAAAAGAAAGAATAAAATACTACACCCAACTTGAATGTGCATTAAAGAATAAAAAGGGAGAAATAAGAGTGGGATAAAAAAATTTGGCTAATAAGTGAAACCCCAAGGTTAGTGTAGTGCCAAGGAGGCTTAGTCACTTGATATCTTCATATGTACCATACCATCCCCCCAAGCCTACATTTACAAGCCAAAAAAAGTCCTATAGTGATCCTAACTTAATTGTCTAAAAATGAAGATAAAGAAAATAAGGGCAAGTCTATGGTATTTAATGCACATTGATTGAAACTCCTCTTCTGAGTGTGAGTGTCTCTTGATTGTCCCTGCATTGACAGCATTATTTCATACGAGTGAGTGGGATATCTTTGTTGTGAGGGCACATGAGTCATATTTCTAGCTGCTTGTGTTTGGGTAGTGTAACTTGTACATATGCATGGTTGTCTGTTGCTAATGTAATTTCATACCATGATCCCGTTGTGTCATATTGTTGTAATTATGTTTATACATATTTGGTTTTGAAAAATAAGATAGGAGGGGGCATTGTTATTTGGGCTTAAAGTGTTGATTGATTGTCTTAAATAACTTAGATTCTCCTAGTTAAGCATCGTGTTTTATTTTGTTGTATTGTGTTTCCTAAAGACATGCAAACTTTCTAAGTTGAGAGTGTTGATGTGTTATAGAAATATAGCATTTTCGATGCTTAAGACTATGAAAATATACAAGTTTCTTAGGTAGTTTTGTTAGATATGCTGCATTTTGAGTATGTTTTGCAGGAAACTAGATTTTGGATGCTAAGTTCATGAAAAATATGAAAAATGGTGTTTTTGGCTACTTATTTAACCAATCTTGGATGTTTGTGGCACTTTTTGTATTTTTCCTGACTAAAGTAGGTACTGGAATTGAAGAAGAGCTGAAAAAAGACTTTCATCACCTACTTATGTTAACATACAGACCGCATGTAGCATATATAGACCGTATATAAGCAAAGCATGTGTCAAAAGTCCAAATTCTAAGAGCAAAGTTGCAGGAATTTTGGTTTGAGCACATACGGTGGCTACATACGCCCAGCCTTAGGTTGTATTTGCCACATGCACCCAAGGCCAGGCCATATGTGGACACCATATGTGGTCACTGACCCTTTTTTGTCCTTTTTCGTCAAGGCTTTGATTTTAGGGTTTCCTTATGTACTATAAATACCCTTATGTGTTTTTAGTAGAAGCTACGCACTCTTGATATTTACAAATATATTTTGATTCTGAGATTCGATTCTGGTCTTGGAATTCTCTTGTATTGATTTTGGTTGATTAATTTAGTTATGGTTTCGGGTTCTTACTTGTGATTATTGTGTTTTCATCTTATGCTTTCAATCATAAATATTGTTGATTACTTCAAAAGCAAGAGTGTCTAAAAGCCCTTAGCCAGGGTTATGAAAATCTTGACAGATTGACGAAGTAGGGGAAGTGCTATTGTTGTTCTAAACTGATACCCATGCATGCATTGTATTATCTTAACTTTAATAGATATCTTAGCGGTTACGAACATTAGTATCCCTCCTAGATTATTGTTACTTACTCTAAAAGAGGAGTAGTGAAAGGAAAAAGATAATCATAATAGTAATTTGAAGTTTAGTTGTCGATCCACGCTACTAGGTATTATCTACGTAAGATGGTTAGCTTTCATGTAATAACTAGTGACTCAAAATTTAATAGTTAATTGGGATCAAGATAAGAGTTAGTAAGGCGATATACTGAGACTCAAAAGGTAAAAGGTAGAATCTATATACTTGTCCAAAAGATTGTAAATGGTACATAACTTATCAATTCTGCATGAAAGAGATAGATTTGGTTCAACAAAGCATGATAAGTATATGGAGTTAAGAAGCTAGGGAGAACACAATCCTATTGTTCACCTATGACTGATTCCAATCAAAGTTGATATTTTCCACTTATTCGATATTGCTACTTAACCCTCCCTCATTTACTTTCCCAGTTATGCCTGTGGAATACAATAATTGAGTGCCTCAATTCCATGTATTCCCTTGGGATTCGACCCTAACTTTTGTTGGGTTACTATATTTGGCAACAACTATGTCACCTTTGAAGTAGAGGTGGATCTTAGGCATCACCGCGACTCTGTACAAAATTTAATTTCCTTAGAGTTCATAGGTCATGTTTTGTTTAACCTTGGCAAAAATATGGTATGACTGTGAGCATGCATACTTATATGGATAGAGACTTAGTGTCCAGCCTTTAGCACGTGAAAGAAGTAGGGTTTGAGATAAAGGCCAGATCAGGATATCTAGACCAGATAGAGGTCAGGTTAGAGTTACTTCTTTAGGTTCTAGAGTTGCTAGTGGTGTAGGTCTAGTGATTTAAAGGGGTTGGATCCAATGTAGACACCACCTGTTACTATACTTTTTATTGAGAATTATTTGGTCTGGGTGTTGGGTTTTCTTTAGAAGGCAGCTCGTATTTTGGTTCAGCATGCTACATCAGGACTTTAGACTCTAAATACATATATGACTACTACTGGTTCTACTAGTGGTGATGAGGTATTACTGAGAATTACTCCACATCTAGTGACCTTACCCTTTATGTCCATAGAAGGTCAGAGTAGATATGTAGAGTTCATGGTAATAGATCGACCTTATTTAATAGAGATCCTATGTTTGATGCTTATATATTCTTATTTGGTTGTCGTGAGAGGTTGCACAGGTTGGGTTTAGTAAATTCTAATGGATTATACTTTACTTTATTATAGTTATTTGGGCTAGATAGACAGTGGTAGAGGATCTTTCTACAATGTAAATCAGTTGGGTCACCTTTTCTTTTATAAGATCATTTTTCTTGATCATTCTTAAAGGAGTTTAAATGAAGATATAAGTTTGAATAGAGATATAAGAGGCTTGGGTGGTAGAGGGCTCAAGGATTTAATGATCACAGCTATATGTATGATGGAGGTCAAAATCTTTGTGGTTATTCTTTGAGAGGGTTAGATCAAAGTGTTCCTTTAGGTCCTTTGGGTTTGGTTCAATGAACTTTGACTTCTTTAATTTGATTTCGTATGAAGGTCTCGATCATGATAGAAGGGATTGCCCATAGCTTAATCACACAGATAATTTATCTTTTTTCTAAGAGAGATGATAGGTCTCAGTATATTCCACTTGAGCCTAAAACATCTACCACAGTAGCCACATGTATGGTTTTGGTATGTTTTTTTATTTGTCTTAGTAGCATTTGATTATGGTTCTAATTTCTTCTATGTGTTCACTTTTTTGGCTTTGGGTTTTAATGTTATTTATGAGTTTTGTTGGGTATGTTAATATTGCTGCCCAAGAGATGATTCTTTAGTTATGGGTCAGATTTACCAATCTTATGTTGTGATCCACTTAAAGTGTGTAGTAGTATTAGGCTTAATTTCTTAAGTTCAGTGGATTTTGGCATATTTGGATATGATTTCTTTCATGATTATACTGTAGACTAGTAGTGGATCGATGGTGGGTTTTAGCATGTTCAAATTATAGAAAGTGATCTAGAGATTCTCTAGAGTGTTGTGTGTCAGTTGGGGTCAAGAAAGCATTTGGATTATTGGGATGGCAAGTTATGAGTAAAGAAAATTAGAACTGGAAGGCTCATGTAGAATTGTCTATAAAGGTCATTAATAGTTTGTGTGCATGAGTTAGTTGTTGTAGGGGGTTCACTTTGATATATTTGTGGTTTGGCTTAATATCATATTAATTATATCTATTGTGTAGGATGAAGAGTGGTGCTTACTGTATTATGCAAAGAGACCTTGTGGTGGTTCGAACTTGGTATAACCAACTTAGAAAGATTGTCTGTGGAAGATTATAGTTGGATAAGGAAAGATTCTTAAGCATTCATGCCTTGCATATAGATTATTTCCTTAGTGGTTCACCTTTGTTGTATGATATGATTTGATGGTACTGAGACACTCCTCAGTTAGATTTGAAGGATTTCAATTTATGAGGGATGCTTTCTTTGGTACGAGAAGAATTTCAAATGGAAAGAAAAACTTACTTGTAGCAAATGTTACTTATATAGTTAAAAAGACTAATGGAATATTTTTCTCATGAGTTTTGATTTTTGAATATGTGTTACTATTTAGTTGTTCTTGAGTTGAAGAAACACAGAATGGAAACTTAAGTTAAGGAAAAGTTAAGGAAATTGTTCATAAAGAGTTTCTGTATACCGAGATTATCTATGGCTTCAATTTGAGAATTTATTGTTCTAATAGTGTTGTTTACCAGTAGCTTATGCAATATTTAGTAGTGATTTACTCGAGTTTGATCTGTGATTTAGGCATCTGTAAGTAAGATATAGTGATTGTTGTACTTCTTCTACAGGTTGATTATTACTTGTTACGACGGGTTGCATATGTGTGTGGGGTCAGAAAGAGTCCTTGTTTTACTAGAGTATTGAGATCTTTGGGGTGTTTAATGGCTTTTGATTACTGAGGACTTCAGTTAGTTTAGTGGCTTTTGAGTATTAAGGTTACTTGGGAGATGTGATAAGTTTCATGGGGTTTTGGGTACCTTTTTAGGCACTCGGTGTTATTTAGAGATTTTATGTCTATGGTATCTAGACTGTTGTAGTGATTCTTAAATTCCTCAATAGGGTTAAGTTGTAGGTTTTGACCAGTGTTTAGTGACCTAGTGTGCTGAGTGTGGCATTTGAGATCTTATGTAGCTTTGATTTATGTGTTTAGCCTACTAGTTATAGCCTAGGGTTGTGACATGGTTTCCCTTGATAGTCATAGTATCAACCTTATATAGGTTGATTCAGTATTTTGGTAGGTAGCGATGTGATTATAGGTCTCTTGGCTTATGGTAGATCTGAGGATGATTTTTTCTCTTGTGGTTGTAGCCACTGTCTTTTGGTGTCTTGGTCAATTAGTTTAGCTGGATATTTTTATGCCTTTTGTAGTGTTCGACTCAGTTTTTGGGTATAGAGGGAGCTCAAAATATAGAGATTCGACTTCATTGATGATTTGGAGTTATAGTCTTGTAATGTGACCTGGTGAGTCCTTATGTGTTAAATTTTTGGTTAAATAGTAAGACCGATAGTTCTATGATTATGACTTTACATAGAATATTTGCTTGAGGATTCTCAAGGGTATTTTATCCTATACCTATATTTGGTATTTTCTTGTTTGTGCGTTCGAGGACGAACATGAGTTTTAGTAGTGGATACTATAATGACCCTCACATTGAAATTTAGAATTTTCTATATTTTGACCAGTTTTCCCCTCCCCATTTCCTTATCTGATTTGTGAGTTGTGGGGATGATTGGCACGGTTCTTGATTCATTCGAGAGTGTTTTATTTTAGTTTGCAGTTTTGAGTATCCTTAAGAGCATAGATTTGATTTTGGTCAATATTTTGTGTTTCTAGTATCGAATAAGGATTCTAACAGATCTATTAGCTTTCGAACGCCAATTTTTGGTTAATAGCATGGTTGGTTTGGATTTGAAACTTTTATTTTGTGATTCGACTCTTCATTTGAAAACTAGTTAAATATAGACCTAAAGGGGTTCCGGGGGGTTAATTTGGTAAAAATGGTCCTTTTTCAAAAATTTGACATCTATATTGAGTATGAAATATCAACAGACATCCTATTAGCATTATTAGTTTGTTTTTGTAGGGTCTCAAATAAATCCCGAGGGTCCATTCGAAGAATTTTTTGGAAATTAAGATTTGTTTCGGTGCATGATCCTTTCTTCGTGATTGTGACCCCATTTTTTGCATTCGCAAAGAACTATCAACTAGGGCATCACGATCGTATCGTGGGTTCATAGAGATCGAGATAGGTAATGGTTCTGGGTTAGTTTCTCTTCTTCATTGCATTACATCTTGATGCCCGCGTTCGCAAGAGTCTCAATTTAGGTCACATCAC
>NC_061119.1:86197003-86235278 GCF_002878395.1 Capsicum annuum | reverse complement strand
CTTGATTCATGGTTGCACTATTGGTTAGAGTCTCGGGGTATTACACCATAATACCATACTATAATAGTTCTTTTGATGTGAAGATCTCCATGCTTAATGAGACACATATATCAGCCATAGCTTAATCAAACCCTTGTGAGAGGGGTTAGGGTTGATCTTTCAGTAGAGGTAATCCACCGAGTTATTTGTGGTCCAGACTATATCATTTCCGCATCTACAATAGAGTATGACTATAGATTGAGAGTCGCATATGATAAACACATTATGCAAGAGGTTAAGCATAGATAGGAGAAAGTTGATATAGCTAGGTGAATAGCTAGCTATATTTTACCTTTGGCTGATGAGACCCCGTGTATTGAGGGTCATGGTATGATAAACAAGGGTTTGTTGACCTTTGATGCCATGTTTTGGTGGTTGCTTATCTGATATTAGCTATTCCTTGTTGATTCATATAATGTGTTGACTTGGGAGAGAGCAACCCTAGTTTCTAGTTTGATGGTCGGATATGCTATTAATTTTACAGCCATCCTTCAGTATGAGATCCATGATAGAGCATTTAGGAAGATGAAAAATCTGCCATTCCCTACCTGATTTAGAGTTTATATGATGAGGTAAGTATATCTGAGATACCGGGAGTAGATGAGAGGCTATAAATGACATCCACTATGCAGATAAAGAGTATGAAGGATCCAGCAGTTTGGCCCTTCCCAGGAGATCTAGTTAGCCTGCCATAGTACCTCAAGCCCAGACTGAGGGCCCATGAGTTTCAACAGAGTCTGGTGATATACATAGAGGTAATGTGGGAGTTAGTGTTGATCTTAAGATAGGATAGCAGAGAGAGGACCCAGGTTTGAGTACTTAGGGTAAGGGAACACCATTCACTTCTTCATCAGCCCCAGCTTCGACCTCATAGTCAGTTGGCGTATCTTTAGAACCCACTTACACATCCACTGTAGCTCCTGCTACAGGTCTGATTACTATATCTTGAGAGTTCTTATAGAGCTTAGTGGATAGTCAGAGGGATACTAATGCTTGGTTATGGGTTGTTGAGACCAAAATGACTAATCTATACAAGCAGATGCGTTTAGAGGTTTGGACTAGATTTGAGATAGCAGAGTCCATATGGGAAGTCGCATAGAGAGCTACTCTGTCTGAGATATGAGTTAATTTACAAACATGTCTTGATGAGTTTCAAAGATGGTTTATAGCCTAATTTACAAAGATAAAAAAGCCAGATCTAGCCTATCTAAGGAAGGATATAGATATATTGTGAGCAGAGGTACGCTCTTTTATAAAGAGTCATATAGCAGCCACTCCTTCAGTCATACCCCCAGTGGTGTAGATATTAACTTCATGCCTACCTAGATAATTTAATTTCTTTACAGAGGATGATGAGGGAGACTAGTGGTTAGGGCTAAGAGAGGTCACATAGGAGACTTATAGTATCCAAATATCCCTATGACCAAGCCCGTAAAAGGTCTACACATAATTTGATGGATTTTATAGTTATTGAAAGAAAGAGGCGTGTAGTGATAGCAGTGGATACATCTTTTAGTAGACCGATGCCTAGTGCATCCCAGGTATGTCCTTATTTCTTTTGTTTTACATTATTTTTATGCATTGGGGACTATGTGCAGTTTTTAGTTAGGGTGGAGTATACCATAGCCGTTGCGAGTTTTTGTTGTCATGTTTTTTTTCCTATCTATCGTGGTATGATTATAGAACCAACATGTCTGGATTAATTTATGTTGTATTATGTTTTATATTGTATTGTGTTGTGTTTTATGTAAATAGGAGATTTTAAGTATTTAGGATAGTAGTCATGTTCTTTGATTTTTGAGAAAAATGATACCCCTCTAAAATTATATTTTTGAATTATGTGAATGTACATATGTATGAACCTTGTGGATCTTGTTATGGCATTAGGTTTAGGGATATGATAATTACTTGCTAACCATTTCGTGAATCGGATAAGTAATAGTTTAAAATATTGACATTGTGCTATGTATGTGTGAGATGCTACTTAGATCCCTTTGTGTGTTGAATTCAGAACTTGCCTGGTTAGTTTTACCTAGGTTGAAGGATAGTTAATTAGGAAAGGATTATAGATCATTTTTTATTTTAGTCCACTTTTGCCTAAATGACCTTCCATGCATTAAGTATATCCCTTGATCCCTGTTTAGATCCTTATAGTCTGTTTTTCTTGTTACACCTTTCACCTTTCCATTTGTATTACAACAAACTTGTTTTGGCCCTAGTCCTTCTTGGACATTATGCACCTCAACCCAAGCAAAATGCCTAAGTTGAGGGTGGCTATCATAGGAGTGCATAGTATAAAATGGGTATGTGGAACAGTGAAATAAGAGAAAAACTTATTAAGGTTGGGTGTGGTTAAAGAAAATAAAAATTGTGAAAAAGTGAAAAAGAAAGAATAAAATATTACACCCAACTTAAAAGTGCATAAAAGAATAAAAAGGGAGAAATAAGAGTGGGATAAAAATATTTGGCTAATAAGTGAGACCCCAAGGTTAGTGTAGTGCCAAGGAGGATTAGTCACTTGATATCTCATATGTACCATACCATTTTCCCAAGCCTACATTTACAAGCCGAGAAAAGTCCTATAGTGATCCTAACTTGATTGTCTAAAAATGAAGATAAAGAAAATAAGGGCAAGCCTATGGTATTTGATGCACATTGATTGAAACTTCTCTTCTGAGTGTGAGTGTCTCTTGGCTGTCCCTGCATTGACATGTATTATTTCATATGAGTGAGTGGGACATCTTTGTTATGAGGGCACATGAGTCATATTTCTAGTTGTTTGTGTTTGGGTAGTGTAACTTGTACATATGCATGGTTGTCTATTGCTAATGTAATTTCGTACCTTGATCTCTTTGTGTCATATTGTTGTGCTTTATGTTTATACATATTTGGTTTTGAAAAATGAGATAGGAGGGGGCATTGTTATTTGAGCTTAAAGTGTTGATTGACTGTTTTAAATAACTTAGATTCTCCTAGTTAAGCATCGTATTTTATTTTGTTGTGTTGTTTTGCGTGAAGACATGCAAATGTTCTAAGTTGAGAGTGTTGATGTGTTATAGAAATATAGCATTTTTTATGCTTAAAACTATGAAAATATGCAAGTTTCTTAGGTGGTTTTGTTAGATATGCTACATTTTGGGTATGTTTTGCAGGAAAATAGATTTTGGATGCTAAGTTTGTCAAAAAGATTTAAAAATGGTGTTTTTGGTTACTTATTTAACCAATCTTGGATGTTTGTGGTACTTTTTGTATTGTTCCTGACTAAAGCATGTGCTGGAATTGAAGAAGAGCTGAAACAAGACTTTCGTCACCTACTTATGTTAACATACAGACCGCATGTAGCACATATGGACCGTATATAAGCAAAGCATGTGTCAAAAGTCCAAAATTCTGAGAGTAGAGTTGCAGGAATTTTGGTTTAAGCATATACGGTGGCTACATATGCCCAGCCTCAGGTTGCATTTGCCACGTGCACCCAAGGCCAGGCCGTATGTCGACACCATATGAGGTCACCGACCCTTTTTTGTCCTTTTTCGTCTAGGCTTTGATTTTAGGGTTTCCTCATGTACTATAAATACCCTTATGTGTATTTAGTAGAAGCTACGCACTCTTGATATTTACAAATATATTTTGATTCTGAGATTCGATTCTGGTCTTGGAATTCTCTTGTATTGATTTTGGTTGATTAATTTAGTTATGGTTTTGGGTTCTTACTTATGATTATTGTGTTTTCATCTTATGCTTTCAATCATAAATATTTTTAATTACTTCGCAAGCATGAGTGTCTAAAAGCCCTTAGCTAGGGTTATGAAAACCTTGATAGATTGACGAAGTAGGGGAAGTGCTATTGTTGTTCTGAACCGATACCCATGCATGCATTGTATTATCTTAACTTTAATAGATATCTTAGCGGTTGCGAACATTAGGATCCCTCCTAGATTATTATTACTTACTATAAAAGAGGAGTAGTGAAAAGGAAAAGATAATCACAATAGTAATTTGAAGTTTAGTTGTCGATCTACGCTACTAGGTATTATCTACGTAAGATGGTTAGCTTTCATGTAATAACTAGAGACTCAAAAGTTAATAGTTAACTGGGATCAAGATAAAAGTTAGTAAGGCAACATGCTGAGACTCAAAAGGTAAAAGGTAAAATCTATCTACTCGTCCAAAAGATTATAAATGGTACATAACTTATCGATTCTGCATGCAAGGTATGGAATTGGTTCAATAAAGCACGATAAGTCTATGGAGTTAAGAATCTAGGGAGAACATAATCCTATTGTTCACCTACGACTGATTACAATCGAAGTTGATATTTGCCACTTGTTCGATATTGGTACTTAACCTCCCCATTTACTTTCCCAGTTATGCTTGCGGATTATAATAACTGAGTACCTCGATTCCATATATTCCTTTGGGATTCAACCCTAACTTTTTTTATGTTACTATATTTGGCAGCGACTACATCATCTTTGAAGTAGAGTGGAGCTTAGGCGTCACCATGACTCTGAAAAAAATTCAATTTCTTTAGAGTCCATAGGTCATGTTCTGTTTAACCTTGGCAAAAATATAGTATGACAGTGAGCATACATACTTCTGTGGATAGAGACTTAGCGTCCGGGCTTTAGCAGGTAAAAGAAGTGGGGTTTGAGATGAAGGTCAGATCGGGATATCTAGACCAGATAGAGGTCAGGTTAGAGTTACTTCTTTAGGTTCTAGAGTTGCTAGTGGTGGTAGGTCTAGTGATTTAAAGGGGTTGGATCCAGTGTAGACATCACCTGTGACTGTACTTTTTATTGAGAATTATTTGGTCTGGGTGTTGGGTTTCCTTTAGAGGGTAGCTCGTATTTTGGTTCAGTATGCTACATCAGGACTTCAGACTCCAAATACATATATGACTACTACTGGTTCTACTAGTGGTGATGAGGTATTACTGAGGATTACTCCACATCTGGTGACCTTACCCTTTATGTCTATGGAAGGTCAGAGTAGATATGTAGAGTTCATGATAATAGATCTACCTTATTTAATAGAGATCCTATGTTTGATGCTTATATATTCTTATTTGGTTGCCATAAGAGGTTGCATAGGTTGGGTTTAGTGAATTCTAATGGATTAGACTTCATTTTATTTTAGTTATTTGGGCTAGATAGACAGTGGTGGAGGACCTTTCTACAGGGTAGATCAGTTGGGTCATCTTTTCTTTCATAGGATCATTTTGCTCGATCATTCTTAAAGGAGTTTGAATGGAGATATAAGAGGCTTAGGTGGCATAGGGCCCAGGGATTTAATGACCACAGCTATATGTATGATGGAGGTCAGAATCTTTGTGGTTATTCTTGGAGAGGGTTATATCAAAGTGTTTCTTTAGGTCCTTTGGGTTTGGTTCAACGAACTTTGACTTCTTTAATTTGCTTTCGTATAAAGGTTTTAATCATGATAGGAGGGATTGCCCATAGCTTAATCACACAGATAATTTATCTTTTTTCTAAGAGAGATGATAGGTCTCAGTATATTCCACTCGAGGCCAAAACATCTACCATAGTAGCCACAGGTATGGTTTTGGTTTGTTTTTTTATTTGTCTTAGTAGCATTTGATTATGGTTCTACTTTCTTCTATGTGTTCACTTTTTTGGCATTTGGTTTTAATGTTATTCATGAGTTTTGTTGGATATATTGATATTGCTGCCCCAGAGATGATTCTTTAGTGATGGGTCAGATTTACCAATCTGATGTTATGATCCACTTAAAGTGGGTAGTGGTATTAGGCTTGATTTCTTGAGTTCAGTGGATTTTGGTATATTTGGATATGATTTCTTTCATGATTATACTATAGACTAGCAGTGGATCGATGATGGGTTTTAGCATATTCAAATTATAAAAAGTGATCTAGAGGTTCTCTAGAGAGTTATGTGTCAGTTGGGGTCAAGGAAGCATTTGGATTAGTAGGATGGTAAGTTATGAGTAAAGAAAATTAGAGCTGGAAGGCTCATGTAGAATTGCCTACAAAGGTCATTGATTGTTTGTGTGCATCAGTTAGTTGTTGTAGGCGATTCACTTTGATATATTTATGGTTTGGCTTAATGTCATATTAATGATATCTATTGTGTAGGATGAAGAGTGGTGCTTACTATATTATGAAAAGAGACATTGTGGTGGTTCGAACTTGGTACAACCAACTTGGAAGGATTGCCTTTAGAAGATTATAATTGGATAAGGAAAGATTCTTAAGCATTCATGCCTTGCATATCGATTATTTCTTTAGTGGTTCACCTTTGTTGTGTGATGTGATTTGATGGTACTGAGATACTCCTCGGTTAGGTTTTAAGGATTTTAATTTATGAGGGATGCTTTCTTTGGTACGAGAAGAGTTTCAAATGGAAAGAAAAACTTACTTGTAGCAAATGTTACTTATATAGTTAAATAGACTAATGGAATATTTTTCTCATGAGTTTTGATTTTTGAATATGTGTTACTATTCAGTAGTTCTTGTATTGAAGAAACACCGAATGGAAACTTAAGTTAAGAAAAAGTTAAGGAAATTGTTCATAAAGAGTTTCTGTATACCAAGTTTATCTATAGGTTCAAGTTGAGAATTTATGGTTCTAATAGTGTTTTTTACTAGTAGCTTATGCAGTATTTAGTGGTGATTTACTCAAGTTTGATCTGTGATTTAGGCATCTGTCAGTAAGATATAGTAATTGTTGTACTTCTTCTACAGGTTGATTATTATTTGTTACGACGGGTTGCATATGTGTGCGGGGTCAAAAAGACTCCTTGTTTTACTAGAGTATTGAGATCTTTGGGGTGTTTAATGGCTTTTGATTACTGAGGACTTCAGTTAGTTTAGTGGCTTTTGAGTATTGAGGTTTCTTGGATTATATGATAAGCTTCATGGCATTTTGGGTACCTTTTTGGGTACTCGATGTTATTTAAAGATTTTATGTCTATGGTATCTAGACTGTTATAGTGATTCTTAATTTCCTCAATAGGGTTAAGTTGTAGGTTTTGACCAGCGTTTGGTGACCTAGTGTGCTAAGTGTGGTATTTGAGATCTTATGTAGCTTTGATTTATGTTTTTAGCCTACTAGTTGTAGCCTAGGGTTATGACATAGTTTGTCTTGATAGTCATAGTATCAACCTTAGATAGGTTGATTCAGTATTTTGGTTGGTAGCGATGTGATTATAGGTCTCTAGGCTTATGGTAGATCCGAGGATGATTTTTTCTCTTGTGGTTGTAGCCAGTGTCTTTTGGTGTCTTGGTCAGTTAGTTTAGCTGGGTATTTTTATGCCTTTTGTAGTGTTCGACTCAGTTTTTGGGTATAGAGGGAGCTCAAAATATAGAGATTCGACTTCATTGATGATTTGGACTTAAAGGCTTGTAATGTGACCTGGTAAGTCCTTATGTGTTAAATTTTTGGTTAAATAGTGAGACCGATAGTTCTATGATTATAACTCTGCATAGAGTATTTTCTTGAGGTTTCTCAAGGGTATTTTATCCTATACTTATGTTTGGTATTTTCTTGTTTGTGCGTTCGAGGACGAACGTGAGTTTTAGTAGTGGATACTATAATGACCCTGGCATTGAAATTTAGAATTTTCTATATTTTGACCATTTTTCCCTCCCCATTTCCTTATCTAATTTATGAGTTGTGGGGATGATTGGCACGGTCCTTGATGCATTCGAGAGTGTTTTATTTTAGTCTGCGATTTTGAGTATCCTTAAGAGCATAGGTTTGACTTTGGTCAATATTTTGTGATTCTAGTCTCGAATAAGGATTCTAACAGATCTATTAGCTTTCGAACGCTAATTTTTGGTTAATAGCATGGTTGGTTCGGGTTTGAAACTTTTATTTTATGATTTGATTCTTCATTTGAAAATTAGTTAAATATTGACCTAAAGGGGTCCCGGGGGTTAATTTGGTGAAAATGGTCCTTTTTCAAAAATTTGACATCTATATTGAGTTTGAAATGTCAACAGACATCCTATTAGAATTATTGGTTTGTTTTTGTAGGGTCTCAAACGAATTTCGAGGGTCCATTCGAAGAATTTTTTGAAAATTAAGATTTATTTCTGGTGCATGATCCTTTCTTCGTGATTGTGACCCCATTTTTTGCATTTGCGAAGAACAATCAATTAGGGCATCACGATCGTATGGTGGGTTCATAGAGATCGAGATAGGTAATGGGTCTGGCTTAGTTTCTCTTCTTCATTGCATTGCATCTTGATGCCCGCGTTCGCAAGAGTCTCAATTTAGGTCACATCACAATCGCAATGGTGTGTCTGCAATTGTAATGACCATTCTTAATCTTATCAAAGATTGACCCTCGCAATCACAATAGATTGACCGCGATCATGAGGCACCGCATCTAGAACTAGTTAAAACCTTTCTTCTCTCGATGTTTCTCTATTTTTGGACTTCTAGAGCTTGGATTGAGGCATCAAAGGGATTATTATGAATTCTTCCATGAGTAAGTTCCTAGATCTTTATTCCATCATTTTTCACTGATTCCATCTTCTAAATACCTTCTAATCCGTGATTTTGAGAGGTTTTACTTGGTAAAGTATAAATAAGTATTTCTTCAATTTGAGGTCCAATTTTTAATGTGTTTTTGCGTGGGTTTTCAACCATAGATGCCTATGATTGTGGAGAACATTACTCTTAAATAAAATTCTAATTTTACCCCTTTTATTTTTCGACTCTTTTTTTTAGGCAAGCTTCAGATTGAGGCTTTGGATGGTGTTTGGACTTATGGATCTTCATTTAAGGTAAGTTGAGATGTACCTTGACTTTTTTCAAAGTGTTTATGTATTGTATGTTTGTTTGTATGTATTTATTTTTTTTGTTTAGGATTGAGGGTCCTGCTTAGGTGATATGACAAGTATCTTTGCGGTTACTGGAGTCTTTGATGGATTCTACTTAGATAAATGCCTATTCTAGTTAGTTTTGCTACTTGGAAGTACCTCTAGGATAGATTGTAAAAGGATAACTTGCTGTTCTTGAATAATTAATAGATATTACCTATATTACGAGCTTGTATTAGACTAGGTTACTTTCTATAGGATAGTAGGTTATTTTTACCTTGTTATGAAATGGTTGAGATTTAGTAAAAACTAGAGTATAAATGGACTTGTATTGATTGATGAGACTTAGTGGACGAAACAAACTAGGCATGATAATATTACTGTTGAGGTTGTTGTTTATTTCGTGTTGCCCATGTGGGGTTATGTGAACATATTCATTAACTAGAGTAACTACGTGTGATTGTGTGCCCAAGTAGGGGCTTATATGCATATTATTTGTGAATTTGAGAGGATATATTATTGGATGCTTAAGTGGGGGATTGACTTGATGTTGTTGGTCATGTTTGTGCACTAAATGCCTTATTTACTATTATGTCACCCGAGTGGAGGTTTGACTTGTCATTATAGGCCTTATCTGCGCATTAAAGTGCCTTATTTATCATTGTATCACCTGAGTGGGAGCTTGATTTGACATTGTAGGCCTTATTTGAGCATTTAATTGCATTTTCATTATAGTGATTCCCGAGTGAGAGGTTGGAAATGATACTATTGATGACTACATAACAATTTATTTTGATGGTGCCAAGCAAAAACTGAAAACAAGAATTATTGATCCATTGAATTGATTCATAGCTCACATATACATATATTGAATGAATTTTGATCTTTATATTGATTTATTGTAAGCTTTAAATCCTCATATCATGCATGCATATTCATGAGACATTGGTACCACTAGAAAACACTATTTTTTTAAAAGAAAATTAGACTTTTTTAAAAAAAAAAATCTTGGCCGAGGTCATTTGCCAACAAGGTTAATAAAGATTGAGATATGAAATACAGTATATGGGTTGTGAATGCCCCAGGGATCCTACCTAGTAGTTGCGAGCTCTATAGGTGTATACAGAAAGTCACGCGATAACTTTCACCATTCATCATCATTCTATCTCATTGCATCATTTGCATTGCATTACATTCTTTGGTTTGATATTGTACTCGTATTTACTTTTTTATTGTATTTTCGGCATAGAATGTTATTTGTGATATTATGTTTGAGCAGTTATTTCATTTCATTACATTGTCTTACATCAGCCTATACTGATTTGAAGGTTGAAATATTATGAGACGTAGGGTATAGTTGAGGCTTAACAGGAAAGATAGATGTGTAGCCCCTGTTGGTGGTATGAGATACACTCGTATATATAAGCACTCTCTCCCTATTGTTATTCCATATTACTTAGGTTGATTATAATTTTTAAGACTGATGCATCTTATTAGTGAGCCTCCTTCATAAATAACCTCATTTATAGATTGACCATGGAAAGAATGGTGTTGACTCAACTATATTGATGTGCCTATCCTGTATTTGGTAAATATGTCAACCATTGTGTTGGGTTACCCTGATAGAAATAGATGAAAATAAATAAATCAACCCGACCTATGTACACCCCGAGTTATAAGCTACGAAGCTTACCCACAAAAAATCTCAATTTTAAAGTGATTCTTAAAACTATCTTAGAGTTTTTACTTTAGACCTTTTTTTAATAATAACTTGATGAAAATAGTAAAAAGACGATTAGTCTATTATGGAGTCTTTTAATGAAGGGCAAAAAATTCAAATCAATTTAAGATCTAAAAAAATTATATAGATATCCTATATTTAGAAAATATTTATCATCTACATCAGTAGATTTTTTTCCAGATATAACAATTATAATACATCTATACTGCATGTATTTGGAGTTTTTAATTTAGTTTTTTTCTAATAATAATTTGATGAAAATAGTAAAAAGACGATTTTATTTATTGTGGAGTTTTTTATGAAAAATAAAAAGTTCAAATCATTTTTCTAAGATCTAAAAAATTACATAAGTATCCTATATTTAGAAGATATTCATCATCTATAGCGATGGATTTTTTTTTTCCAAAATATAATAATTACAATACATCTATATTGCATGCATAATTAACTTTCAATATATAGTGCAGATTTCTTATCTAACAAGCAGAATACACTTTAAAATACTTATAACAAATTTATATTGCATGCATAATTCACTTTTAGTACATAGTATATTGGCTATAAATGGTAATAAATAAAATGTATGATTAAAAGCAGTAATTATTCATTAAAAGATAATCAATCAATCAATTAATTCTTAAAACATTCGAAGATGTCAATTGTTTAATGATCGAGTTGATGATGAAATAAGAAAGATCTGTGAGATGTAGTGGTGGCATGATGAAAATACTTGAATGAACTAACGGGAATATTAGATGCACATTTAATACAATAGATAGACAAATTATATCTTACATAGTAACAAGTCGTTGCTTATTATACATGTAATTTTTTTTTTTAAAACATTAAACACACGTATCCAAAACTAGTTTGACAAAAAGTTAATATATCCAAAAAGGCAAAAACATGTCTTTTTTTTAATTTTTACTTCTTTGTTTGTTTAGTTCCAATTTCAATTGTATTTTCCTTTATTCTTCAAGTAAAATTCTAATTATACATAATTATTAAAAAATTAATTAAAGTCCTTATTTGATCTAGATAAGAGATCATTTATTTAACAGTCCTAAATTAATTAGAATTTGACTTTATATAAAAAAAAAAAATTCTACAATTATATTAAAGTAATATTTTGACCAAACTTTGCTACAAAATACAACCGTTTTTTCTACTTCTATTTTTTTTTTATTTTGATTGATTTAATTTTAATTCAAGTTGTATTGTTGCATTCAGTGTCACCGCCATCCTTCTGCTTTCTTTATTCCTTTTTAGTTAATGAATTTAAAGATTATATATGAGTTATGCATAATCAATAATTGACTATGTATTCTCTACTTTAATAATTTCTTGTGTTTCTCTTTCAGTTGTAAATTGTTCTTTTTTATTGCCGCAAATTTTACTCCTTCCAAACGTATTTGATAGTTTTTATGCAAATCTTTAAGGCAATACTACATATCATTTCATGTAGATGATGCATTTCGCATGAATATTATTGTGTTTCTTTTTAAAACTATAAACAGATGAACGAGAGTGCACTAGAAAAAAGAAGGTAAACAAAAGATAGAATTATGTAACTCTTACTAAATTCACTTTACACTTTTAACTTATTGCCTAATCCATAAAATTAGGCTATGTAATACTACCTTCATCCCAAATTAAGATGATACATTGATTAAGAAAAACAATTAATATATGCTTAGTTTACCATAGTACCCCTATTAAATGATGTTTCCATTTAAATTGAAGAAAAAGTAATTAATGCAAAGGGTGAAACATGGAAAAAAAAATTGTCTCTTCTTGATTAATGAAAAAAGACAAGTAAAATGAGAAATCAAATTAGAAAATTTGGAACGGAGAAAGTATGTAAAAGAAATCAAATTTCTCTTTTCATATATGGTGTTCTTCTTTTTTGTTATTGCATCTAATTCTATGGGTTAATATTATTTCTAATCATACATTGGTTATTATGTATGTTTTATTTTTTTTAAATGTGATACACACGTGCAGAATAAACTTAACTTGTCATAGTATAAGACTGTTTAAAACACTTCCTACTCTTTTTTTTTTTGGAAACTCCAGAAAAATTTGGAGCCGCTACACCCTCTGCCACAGCCTCTGCCCTTCAAGTGAGCACTCTGTGGTGAACACTTCCTACTTTGTTGTAACAGAATTGTGATAATAGTTCTCGAAAGTACATGGGACTTTGAATTAAAAGGGACAAACAAGTTTCTCAATTAAGTAAGGATCTTTAAGTTTTAAAAATTAGTGAAAGAGACAATTTCTTTTTTAAATATTTTCATTCCAACAACTTTGTAAAGTTGTAGAATAATTTGATAGTTGTTCGATAACTTTGCGAAGTTGTTCAACAACTATCAAAGTTGTTCGATAACTTTACAAAGTTGTTCAACAACTTTTCGAAGTTATTCGACAACTATGCAAACTTGTTCGATAACTGTGCGAAGTTATTGAGACAACTAATGCAATTGTCGAACAACTACCCTAGTTGTTCAAAAATTTTATTTTCGGAACATTATGGAATCCACTTATCGAAGACTTAGAGGGTTTTTTCTCAAAGTATTTTTATTATATAGAAGAGGTGGTTTCGACCACCTCTCATGCAATTACTAAAAAAATCCCTCCACTTCCACTTAATTACATATCATGCCCCAATATATAATAATTTCATTATTTCATCATAATGGTTTAAATATTTAATATATTCTATTAATTTATATTAATTAACTATAACTACATATTGGAAGTAATTTTTTTTTATTTATATAATTGGCTATCATGTTCAAAACTAATTTGCTACCACGAATCACAATACTTAATAACTTAAAATGTTTAAAAGACATACAGAAATTTTATTGATTCTCATTATTTTAGCAATGCCACATAAATTGAGATAAAAGAAAAAGCACTGCAAATCATAATAATTAACAACTTAAAATATTTAAAAGATATATAAAAATTTTAGTTGATTCTCAAAATTGTATCGAAGCTACATAAATTGGGAGACAAGGAGTAAATATATTATTTGATAATTACGTAAAAATTATTATAAATCACAATAATTAACAAGTTAAAATATTTTTTTAAAAATAGATAAAAGTTCTATTCAACTCTCAAAATTTTATCAGTACACCATAAATATTGAAAAAATAAAAAATTATCTTAATTAATTACAACTAAATATTTAAAGTAAAATAATTTTATTATTTTAATTAACTTTTATATAAAAAATTAATCTTTTTATTTATTTATTTATTTTAGTAAATTTAAATTTAATTTTTTTTATATAGTAATACTAATATTTAAACTTAACTTAAAATTTTTAAAGTACAAAATTAATAAATTTAATTTAATAAAATAAATTTCTAATGATTATTTTCTTAGAATTTGTGTTGGATCAATATGTATCAAGTTAAAAAGAAATAAAGAAAAATAAATAGTAAAATTTTATTATTGTGAAAGATAAATATAATGCGCTATCCAATAGTGCTTAATAATATCATATTTTACATATGCAAATATAGCATCATGTATCTAATTAATATACTATTTCGTTAAATTGTCGATGATTACTATTGGATATGATAAAATTATAGTAATTTTTATAGTAATAACATAATGAAACGCTCTTAATTAATTATTATGAGTCATCTAGGTATTATGAAAATAAATAATATTTAATAAAAAATAAAATAGACATAAAATATGAAATTAACTCTTAATATTTTAAATTAAATTTTTGTTTTTCGAACGATGATTTTACTATATCACTCCTTATTATAAGTCATTTATGTATTAGAAAAATAAGAATAACAAAATGACATATCAACATAAAATATTTGATTGACTATTAAAATTATATTAATGCCACATAAATTGGGACGGGACAGAAGAAGACATAAAACAACATATATTATTTGAAAAAAAAATAAAAAGTACTGTAAATAACAATAATTAACAAAAAATAAAAAATTGACTAGTTTCTGCTGCTTCAATCGTGATTTTAATGTATCACCCGCAATTAATTATTATAAGTCACTTATGTATTAAAAAATTAATGATATTGATTCCATGATTTTAATATATATATATATATACTATGAATAAAAAATTTCATAATATTTTTTTAAGAAAATAAAAATTACTACATATACTAAAAGGGCAAAAGAGTAAAAACACACAAGAGATAAATGTAGAGAAATCAAGAAGCACCAAATGGATTATTAATATTTGTAACATTCAACACATTTCTAAATTGTTCTTGAATTAACACATACATATAATAATAAAAAATAATAATAATAATAATTACATTTTACTATATTACCCCTAATTAATTATTATGGTCATTTAAGCATTATGTCGTATAAGTTGAAATAGAAAAAATATTATAAATCACAATGATAAAAAATTTAAATTATTTTAAAAAATATAATTGACTATCGTCGACACAAAATTCTAGACAAGGAGAGTAACATATACTATTCAAAAATTACATAAAAAGTATTATAAATTACAATAGTTAACAATTTAAAATATTTAAAAACAATTTAATATGTTATATATTTAAAAAATACTACATAAAAATACTAGAAATTACAATAATTAACAACTTAAAAAATTTAAAAGATGTAAAATATTTGGTCGACTCTTAAAATTTTATTAGTGTCACTAAAATTAGAATAGAAGAAAAGTATTAGAAATCACAATAATTAAAAACTTAAATTATTTTTAAAATATAATTGACTATTAATACCATAAAAATTTAAACAAGAAAAATAACGTATATTAATTTAAAAATTATATAAAATATATAATAAATTAATATAATTAATAACTTAAATTATTTAAATATATATTAAAATAACATATGTTGAACTCATGCTAGATTCTGATTGAATTCTAGAAAATATATACAATTCTTTTATTAAAAAATTTTATTTAAATATATTACCTAAAGAAAGACAGTTCAGGCGAAGGGTAGCGTAACGTAGTGGTGCCGCAGCGGCCGGAGTCTCAAATCCCGATGGCGGACAACAACAACCAACCGCCACCTCAGCCGCCACCATACCTTCCCTACCGCCAGAAAGAAGTTCTCACTGGCCACACACGCGCCGTCTCTTGCGTTAAATTCTCCAATAACGGCCACCTCTTCGCCTCCGCTTCCTTGGACGGAACCCTAATCGTCTGGTCCACACAGACCCTAACTCAGCTCTCACGTCTGGTCGGCCATTCCGAAGGCGTTTCCGACTTAG
This sequence comes from Capsicum annuum, assembly GCF_002878395.1. Lineage (NCBI taxonomy): Eukaryota > Viridiplantae > Streptophyta > Magnoliopsida > Solanales > Solanaceae > Capsicum > Capsicum annuum. Next base: position 86,219,422 of record NC_061119.1, on the reverse strand, counting down.
CATGGTTTTCTGATTCCAGTTACATATGCTCCGCCTCCGATGACCGCACACTCCGTATATGGGACGCACGCGCCGCCGAGACGGTTAAGACTCTACGGGGACACACCGATGTTGTTTTCTGTGTGAATTTCAATCCGCAGTCGAATCTTATAGTTTCGGGTTCGTTTGATGAGACTATTCGGGTCTGGGATGTGAAAACTGGTAAGACGAATCATGTGATTCTTGCGCATTCGATGCCGGTAACTTCGGTTCATTTCAATAAAGATGGGTCGTTGATTGTTTCGGGTAGTCATGATGGTTCTTGTAAGATATGGGATACGGCTTCTGGGGTTTGCCTTAAGACCCTTATTGATGATAAGGTTCCTGCGGTTTCTTTCGCCAAGTTTTCACCTAATGGCAAGTTCATTCTTGTTGCCACCCTTGATAATGCTCTTGTAAGTATTTCAAAATATTTGCAAGTTCTTTTTTACGCAATACCTGCCACCAGGTATGAGGTAACTTTCTTCCCCAAGGTTAGGACAAATTGGAAGAAATTACCTAATGATTTTGTTTTCGCTGTTATTGAATTTAAAACTTGGAATATACTATTTTGAGTGTGTATATCATTTACCATCTATTAATTTGGCCTGATTTGTTGGGCTCAAAGAAACTGTTTTTTATGATTTATTATAAAAATCGAACATCTGCTCAATTTGGACTGGGAACTTAGTTAAGAACAGAACATAGGCAGAAGCAACGAATTCTACCAACTCCTACGTTGCACAGGCTCTTCAAAAATTATGTTGCACCCATGTCGGATTTTCAAAAGTAAACTACTTTTGGAAAATCTGACACGCACCCATTGATATTTTTGAAGAGTCGAGCACATAACTAGAAACTAGGGTCAGTTAAGCGTAGTTGTTTGTATAAGTGGCTTAGTTGCTTTTGTTGCACTTACATCAGGTTTTGGATAAGTGTTTTAATACATATACAGGCCCTCAACTATTTCACTTTTTCCGTATAGGCACCTCAATTAGGCCACGTACCTATTGAACCCTTTACTCCTTCACAAATGATTTCAATTAAGCCCAATTTGCTGACATGGCGCTGATTTAGCATAGTGCGTGCACTGCACGCTATTTGAGAGCGTGAAACATTAAATTTTAGCCTTTTTAAAAAAAAATCTCTTTATCTTTTTTATTTTTCTTTATTTTCTCCTTTCTCATGATTTTTTATTTTTAAAAAATAATTTCTCTCCTTCTTCTTCATTAAATTCTGCTGCCTTTCTTCTTCTCCATTTTCCTTTTTCATCTTTCTCTCCTTTTTCATCTTTCTCTCTATTATAAATTACAAATTTGTATTTTAGACATTAAATTAATGATGAAATAGGTGTAAAAAGTTAGAAAACATATGCTATCAATTAGATTTTGTTCATCGATTGGTGCTTTGTTTCATCATGGCTATCAATGCATCTTCTTGATCTTTAAAATTCGATGGAATAAATGCATCGTGAAGAAGATAGTCCCACCAGTTGACTTTTTTTTTTCATCTTCTCAATTACACACGTCCTCCGAATCGACGAATTAGAGTCAATTCCAGCGAAAAGTTTCGCCGGAGAAACTTGAGAACTGACCGGAAAACTCTTAAATCAACTAGAAATTCACTGAATCTTCTCACCCTTTTCTTCTTTCCATTCTGATCGATTTTTTTTTCTTGTGTTTTCGGATTTCAGTCAATGTGTTTGTGTGTGCGCGATTTGTGCGTGAATGGAGAAATTGATTCGATGTGTGTGCTGCGTATTAAGAAGAAGAAAAGAAAAAAATGAAAATGCAGTTTTCAACAATGGCCTCTCCTCTCTCTCTGAAATCACGTTTGTGTGTGTTTATCAGTTAGTGTAGTGTGTGTTTTGGTACCCCTGTTTTGTGAGACTCATGTGTGCGTGTTTGTGAGATTGTGAAGAAGAAAAGGGAAATGGGGTCTGTGTGTTTGGAAGGAAAGAGGGGGAGTGGGGGGTGGGGGGAAGATGGGGTAGGCTGCAGTGGGGGGAGGGGGTGTATTAATGATATTTTTTTAAAAAAAAAATTAGATTTAATTATATTAGAAAATTATTTTTATGATCATTTTAAGTTAAATGCCACATGTCGTTATTTAATTCGCCACTTTGCCACATCATTGGCGCGTGTATTACACGCAGTTCACATTTTTTGCCACGTCAGCAAATTGGGCTTAATTGAAACCATTTGTGAAGGAGTAAAGGGTTCAATAGGTACCTGACTAAATTGAGGTGCCTATACGAGAAAAGTGAAATAGTTCAGGGGCCTGTATATGTATTCCGTCTTTAGACAACTTTTAGGATTAGATGACCTCTTATGCCTTACTGATGCCTTACTGACAAACCACAAATTGTTTATAAGTCCAAAATGGATATGAATAAAATGAAATAGATATAGAGGATTCGTATAGCAAGTCCAAATTAGTTCGGGATTGATGCATTGTTGTTGGTTTTAGTAGTATTGAATAACTCAAAAAATTCAATGCCTTTTGAAGCACTATTTCGTGATATATTTCCTTGTAAGCATAGGAAACTCGCCTTGATTCAATTATGTCACTTCCGCTGGATGACTGATTTGTAACGTGGGCTTTTTGTAATTTTCCCTAAGTACAGAAGCTATGGAACTATTCTACTGGAAAATTCATAAAGAGTTATGCAGGCCATGTGAACAGAGTGTACTGCATAACGTCCACATTTTCAGTCACGAATGGGAAGTATATTGTGAGTGGCTCAGAGGATCGATGTGTCTACATATGGGATTTGCAAGGGAAAAATTTGCTGCAGAAACTTGAAGGACATGCTGATACTGTCATTTCGGTGACTTGCCACCCTTCAGAAAACATGATTATCTCGGCTGGACTAGATAATGACAGGACAGTGAGGGTTTGGGTCCAAGACTAATGTCCTCAACTGTGTATTATAGGTAGGTTCATCCTATCCTACAAATACACTAATCTTTGCACTTAAGATTGATATTAACTTTGGAGTTTTGTGACATCATCATCTTATTAACATGCGACTTTTTAGTAACAGGAAGCAACTTTTTTGGATTCTTTTGGTGCTTAAACCACCTCTCATTTGTTTACTTTTTCACTTATTAGCTTGGCTTTTCCCAACATCTAGGCAGCCTTTGAATCCGTAGTGGTCCTTCTTTATGTGGTAGATTGAGTCAAAATGCAATGGAAAGAGTCATCTATCCAGTTGCGCTCTTATTCTTCCTTCTATGCAAGTATAATAATTTTATAGTAGACAAAAGATGGAGTATCTATACGTTATATTCCATAGTTCAGGATTCAAGATTCTTCCAGCTATCTCATGTGGTTTACTTAATTTATAGGTTTTTGCCCAAGGACGTTTGCTTGCATTAACTATGCGTAACTTGGCTGTCGCGACGAGGTGCAACAGATGGCAGTGAGCCCTGTGTGTTTGAGTAGTGCAGTTATCTCCATAGTACGGAAGTTGATGCAAGAATGTTGGTTATCAAGTTAACAAAAAACTTGCTACTGTATTTTCTTTTTCGTATGTGAGAAACTAGATATGTACTGTTTCTCCAGAATATTGAGGAGAAACATTTAATGTAAAGAAGTTAAAATATATGAATAGAATAAGTTGTTTCATTCATATGAAGTCTTCCCCCCTAACATTTGCAGAAAGGGCAATAATTTAGGCTAGTTATAAATGAACATTGATCTACCTATTGTGTCTTGAGACCCATGGTTAGAAATGCAAACAGTGAAAATGAATCAACGTCCCCACGTTTTGCAAATTGCTCCTTAGCGATGTTCCTTCCATTACTGGCTTTTCCTCGCTCCATATGTATCTTCTTGGCCGTTTGTTACCCTCTTTCTTCTTTCATCAATCATATCTGAATATGCCTGCGGTGTATCAACAATCAATTCAATGTTGCTGCTTCCAACTTTGTCTGACAGGTGTGTTGCCATTTAACAATAAAAAAATCCATGGATACAAAAGAATCCTAAAGGCTAAATTGCACAGGTCAATTAAGGAGCTACCACCCTTCGAAGCGGAAAGCAACTTAGTGAGTCTACCGCCAAAGGATGGCTTAACAGACATGTTGGTTAGGGTCTATAACAAAAGTGCTCGACTGCGATTAAAGACCAAATGCCATGACACCTGTGCTTTCTCCCCTAGAGATGGGGGCCATAGAGCAACACTGGTCCGCTGCAGTTTGTTCGATTAAACCCTAATTCGTCATCAACACGACTGAACTATAAACATATAGATCAAAGTAACGATCAACATAAGATAAACAACCATCCTCACCCTGCTCCACCTAACATAATATTGTTGCCCAAGAGGCGTCCCTTGCATTACTAGTTTTTCCTCTCTCCATACATATCTTCTAGACTGTTTATCACACTCTTTTCTTCTCTCTGCAATCATATCTGAATATGCCTGTAGAATATTAACAATACATTCAATGATACTGCTTTTCAACTTTGTCTGATAAAGGAGTGTTGCCAATGAAGTCCCTTAAAGGGAAAAAGATCGGAGGGGCTAAAATTTATTGGTCATTAGAGTAGCAAAATCTCCTTAAAAACTCAAAAGAAACTTAGTATGTCTGTACTGCCGCATGGTGGCTTCACAGACATCTTGGTTAGGGCCATAGCAAAGATGTCGACTGCAATTAAAAACCAAATGACACCTCTGCTTTCTCACCTTAAGCAGATAAGTTATGTTACAGTACCGAAATTCAAAAGTAATCACTTAGAAGTATCACGGATAGTGTAAGATGGATCATTGATCCACTGTAATTTGTTCAAAGAAACTTAATTTGTCATCACATGCTACACAACAATATACCTACTGTAATCCGACAAGTGCAGTTTGAGGGTAGAATATACGCAGACTTTACCTTAACCCCTCCCCCCCCTTTGTGTAGGGTAGAGAGTTGTTTCTAATAGACCCTCAATTCCAAAAAAAAAAAGAGTGAAGAAAGCAGGATAGAGAGTGAAAAAAAGAAGAAAAAGAAACAGCAGAATGGCAAGATAAACAAAGCAAACTGGGTAACAAATAGTAGTAAAATGGAAAGATAAGATACTTGTGAATATGAGGTCAGACAAATAACTAAATTCTAAATATATAGATCAAAACAACGACGGATATGAGATATGCATGCAGTGCTGCATACAACTATCCACACCCTGCTCTTACAGAAAATTGTTGCCCAAAGCACATCTCCAAACTTACTGACCCTCGCTTCAAGGAAAGAGATATTTGAGGAAGACATCAGAGGATGCTGAAGTATGTTATGGAACAAAGCTGGAAGATCCATTTACTTCCCATCTCATAGTGAGTACACTTTGAAATTCAGATCTCTTTTCCTTTTGGGTAGAAAATCGATATTAGCCATTGCACAACCTTTGCAGCATACAAGCACCAATTATATCACGAACAAATGTAAAATCCTTCGAATATGAGTAAAGAAGTGTGAAAGGACTATCTATTGTATCGTATTTTAGTCCACAAGAAGAGAATAGTAATATCTTTTTTTCTTCATAGCAATGGTTTCAGGTCAGCTTCAGTGCACCGGGCTGCCCTCTTTAAAAAAAAACCAATGGTTTCAAGTCAGCTTGCAAACATCTTGGCTTATCAATCAGATAGCTGCTATCCTACCAGATACCTGTCCACTGAGACTTAGGAAGACTGAAAGAAACCACCTAGTGTTTCTATCTCTGCTAGGATTTTAGTCCTGGTTTCCCGTGGCCTTTCCCATTTCATTTACTCATGACCAGTAGGTCACACCCTTGGGTGCAAATTGAGAGTAGCATTATTAGGAAGTTGGGCTCATTGTATCATTCAGTTACTACTGCAATTGGGCGACATAGACTACAGAGATGACACCCTACACTAAACCTTGTTCAGAAGCTTCCAAGAATAGGGCACTGACTAGAGAAAAAGCATCAATGAGTTTAGCAAATTTAGCTTAGTACCATGTAGTCATAGCAACATTGAGTTGGTCAAATCTGGTAGTATTAGATACTGCAAACTAAAAATGGCTTACCTTGGGGTAAGAATAAAGAAAGATGTACCACCATGCCCCGATTATAGTCATCACTACTGCAGTGGCTAGAGCTGAGTGTAGAACCAGCCAGCTCAAGCTAATTATCAGTGTCCCAGTGAGAGTTATTGTCCAAGGTTGACACCTACCATGAAAAGAGTAATTAAACATGTGAAAGTACAGATATAGGGGAGAAAAGGAATGGCTGAATATAAATTCTAAACCAAGTATGGAACAACTAACAAAAAGTTCCATGTTCAACTGCATTGTTGTCAAAAGCTCAATTAAACCCTGAAACCAGATGTCAAAAGGTTGATTGCTTTGTCTTACTTAGGCAGCGTTTCAATTCAGGCGCTAAGGCCCTAAGACGTGCATCACATCACCTGTGGGCTATCTTTTGAAATATAGAGAACTAAACAATAAATTTCACCTAATTCCGGCGACCAATTTCTACATCAAATTGCCGGAATCCGACTAACGGATTCAAGAACACATACTCACTTCATCTTTCATCTTCTCCTCGGATCAAGTGCACTCGTTTCATCTCTTCTAGTTTATTTGGTCTAGATTTCTTGACTGTTGAAGGCGGATACGTCTTGTATCGTTTGATATATATATTTTTCATCTCTTTTGGTTTTTGTTTGCCTATTTAGCTATTTTTAGCCATATCCTTCTGCTCGCCGTATTTTTTATCTCCTTTTTTCTTCGGTTTCTTCTATTGTATCCTTTTGAGTGGTGGCTGGGGTGATAGATAGTGGACTAGGGTCATGTCATAGGTTGTGGTCGGGGCTGGGATCGGGTCTAGGTTCGAGTCTATAGGGTTAGGTGGGATAAGAGTGCCTCTAGGTTGAGAGTTGGGTCCTGGAACATAGGATCACTTCAGTGTCAGCTGGTGAAAATTCTTAGAAAAAGGAGGGTTAGTATAGCGTGTGTCCAGGAAGCTAAATGGATAGGCACTAAGGCGAGAGATGTGGATGGATATAAGTTGTGGTACTCAGGTAGCGTGAGACATAGCAATGGGGTAGGTATCTTAGTAGATGAAGAACTTAGGGAGCAGGTGGTAGAGATTAAGAGAGTTAATGATAGGTTGATGTCTATTAAGTTGGTCATTGGAGGGTCTACGTGAACGTTATTAGTGCCTACGCTCCGCAAGTAGGTTTGGACGAGGAGGAGAAGAAGGGCGTTTGGGAGATTTTGGATGAGGTGGTGAGGAGCGTCCCGAACACTGAGAAGCTTTTCGTGGGAGGAGATTTCAATGAGCATATTGGGTTTTTATCGAGAGGTTATGATGATGTGCATGGCGGTTTCGATTTTGGGGAGAGGAATGAAGGAGGAGCTTGTTTTTTAGATTTTTCTAAGGCTTTTGGATTGTGGATAGTGAATTCGAGCTTTATGAAGAAGGAGGAAACCTTATTACATTTCGTAGTTCAGTGGTCAAGACTCAGATTGACTTTTTGCTTCTTAGGAAGGGTGATAGCGCGCTATGTAAAGACTGTAAAGTCATACCTAGCGAGATTTTTTCGACTAAACATAGGTTGTTGGTGATGCACTTAGTAATCAATAAGGGCAGAAAAAAAGGAGTGTGAAGGCTCGGCCCAGGATTAAGTGGGGTAGCTTGACTTTGGCTAGTGCTTTGGATATGGGGAAGAAGTTGAAGAGTAGGGGGGTTTGGAAGAGTACAGGGGATGTGGATAGTATGTGGTAGATGACTGCCAGTTGCATTAGGGAGACCGCTAGAGAGGTGTTGGGTGTCTCGAGAGGTCGATCTGACAAGCATCGAGGGGATTGGTGGTGGAACGAAGAGGTTAAGAGGAAGGTGGAGTCTAAGAAGGTGGCTTATGCAAAGTTGGTTGAGAGGAAGAACGATAAGAAGAGGCAGATAAATAAGGATGAGTATAAAGTAGCTAAAAGAGAGGCTAAGTTAGCAGTTACGGCGGCTAAGACAATAGCTTTTGAGAGCTTGTATGCAGTTTTAGAAGAGAAAGGTGGGGATAAGAAGTTGTACAGACTAGCCAAGGCAAGGGAGCGGAGGGCTCGTGACCTTGACCAAGTAAAGTGCATCAAGGGAGAGGATGGTACAGTGTTGGTTGAGGATGCCCTCATTAGAAAGAGGTGGCAATCCTATTTTCATAAACTTTTGAACAACAAGGGGGACAAAGGTTTCGTGTAGGGGGACTTGGAGAAATCTGAGGAGTGTCACGATTATGGTTATTGTAGGCGTATATCAAGGCTGAGGAGGTCAAAAGGGGTTATTCACAGGATGCGGCAGGGTAGGGCGACCAGGGCAGACGAGATTTCAGTGGATTTTTGGAAAAGCACTGGCGGGGTAGGTTTAGAGTGGTTAACAAGGTTGTTTAACATCATTTTTAGGGCGGCAAAAATCCATGAAGCGTGGAGGTGGAGTACGATGATTCCATTATATAAGAACAAGGGAGACATCCAGAGTTGCAACAACTATAAAGGTATTAAGTTGTTGAGTCATATTATGAAGGTTTGGGAAAGGGTGGTAGAGTTGAGGCTGAGAAGGATCGTGACTATCTCTGAGAATTAGTTCGGTTTCATGCCCGGTTGCTCGATCACTGAGGCCATTCACCTTGTGAGGAGATTAGTGGAGCAGTTTTGGGAGAGGAAGAAGGACTTGCACATGGTGTTTATTGATCTTGAGAAAACATATGATAGAGTTTCCAGGGAGATTTTGTGGAGTCGCTTGGAGGCTAGAGGGGTGCCCATGGTGTACACTTGGTCGATTCAGGACATGTATGCTGGTGTGAAGACTCGTGTGAGGACGGTAGGTGGAGATTTAGAGCACTTTCCAATTTTGATAGGGTTGCACTAGGGATCGACTCTTAGCCCATTTTTATTTGCCTTGGTGATGATGTTTTGACGCGACATAATCAAGGGGAGGTGCCTTGGTGTATGTTATTTGCGGATGATATCGTACTGATTGACGAAACTCGGGGATGAGTTAATGATAAATTGGAGATTTGGAAACAGACGCTTGAGTCTAAAGGATTTCGGTTGAGTAGAACTAAGATGGAGTACTTGGAGTGTAAGTTTAGTGATGTGTCGAAGGAGGCTGGCGTGGTTGTGAACCTGGACTCTTAGGCCATTCAAAAGAGGGAGAGTTTCAAGTATCTGGGGTCTACGATTCAGGGCAATAGCGAGATTGACGAGGATGTCACGCATTGTATTGGGGCAGGGTGGTTGAAATAGAGGCTCGCTTCGAGAGTTTTATGTGATAAGAAGGTGCCCCTGAAGCTTAAAGATAAGTTCTACAAAGTGGGAGTTCGACCAGCTATGTTGTATGGAGCGGAGTATTGGCCAGTTAAAAACTCCCACATCCAAAAGTTGAAGGTAACGGAGATGAGGATGTTGCGATGGATGTGTGGCCATACTAGGAAAGATAGGGTGAGAAACGAGATTATTTGGAAGAAGGTTAGAGTTGCTTTGGTGGAGGACAAGATGCGAGAAGTGAGGTTACATTGGTTCGGGCACGTGATGAGGAGGGGCTCTGATGCTCTAGTGCGGAGGTGTGAGACCTTGGCTATGGATGGTTTTAGGCGGGGTAAAGGTAGGCCGAAAAATTATTAGAGGGAGGTGATTAGGCATGATATGGAGCAGTTACAGTTTATGGAGGACATGATCCTTGATAGAAAGGTGTGGAGGACGTGGATTAGGGTAAAGGGTTAGGGGGTAGGAGTGTGTCGGTAACAATAGAGGAGCGTTCTTTTGTATCTGAAGTTTCTTGTTCGTGGTGTTGTGTGATGTTTATGGTTTTGGTTAGATAGTTTTTAGTATTATCTTGTGGCTAGCGGTGTTAGTTTTGCATACTGTACTAGTTTATATGCATTTATGTTTTGTGTTGATGATACTGTTATTGGTCCTAAGCCCGAGGTCTATCGGAAACAGTCTCTCTACTTCACCTGAGGTAGTGGTATGGTCTGCGTACACTCTACCCTCCCCAGAGCCAACTATGTGGGAATACACTAGGTATGTTGTTGTTGTTGTACATATAATACACACATAATGTATAGATCTTCAGTATATGTATTTATTATGTATACATTTTATTTTCTCTTTATTTATGCCTTCCGTTATCAAAGTGTGTGCTTTGCTAGCCTTTTTTGATTCGAGTTTTGACCTATCTCAGTGCTTTTTAGTCGCTTTTCGCCATTGACAACCCTATTGTGTAACCTGATGTAAACAATGGCAATGGATGTTGGTTTAATCTTCCATTTGACCCGCGTATACAGAGTGTATAGTTTTGACCTATAGTCACAACGAAGTAGGTGACGCAGTGGATGTGCACTCTCACTGATTAAAAATCATAATCTGCCTCCTTCCATGGCAGAATTTGTAGAATGTTCTTATCACTGCTCACCCACGTCTGCTTGGAAGCAATTTTAAGAAAAAAAAGGGCAGCCCGGTGCACTAAGCTCACGATATGCGCAGGGTCCGGGGAAGGGCCCGACCACAAGGATCTATTGTATGCAGCCTCACCTTACATTTCTGCAAGGGATTGGAAGCAATTTGGATAGCAAAAACAGTTTGTTTTTTCGACTAAATTTATATAAAATGGGGTTCCCACTTAGTTTGGATGGTTGTTATCAGTTTTAATTTACTATTTTGTTAGTATAAATACAATATGTGTTTGATTATTACTTAACTTTTATTGTATCGTATCAAATTTTATTGTATCCTATTGTTGAATCCATTGTTACATAATAACGAAAAATCCCATTTTCTGTAATAATCGATTTGGTGTGGTGGCATCGTTATCATATTTTAAAAGTTGTCTTTACTTATTAGTTAATAAACTTGTTCTATACTTTACCTTTTTCATAGCAGCTCTTTCTCATACCCTACTTCGCTAGTAGATTTATTTTTCAAATTGCTGATATATGACATTACGTAACAACGAAAAACGATACAATCTATCCAAATGTTATATTCATTATAACAATACAGTACAATACCATAATAACATAATTATAATACAATGTGATACATTGCGAAACAATACGTAACAACCAACCTAGAGCATACATTGCAAACAATGAAACAAAGATTTCGATAAAAACAAAGGCAAATGCAAATGTAAAGGAATTACCAGGAGGGCTTGGTGTCCCAGACCGAATCATATTCAAGAGAAAGATGATTGAGATAACTATCCATATCCTCAACGACGCCGTTTTCATTGAAAAAGGCCGACTCATTTGGGTCATTGGAATTGATTCCACCAAGTGTAGTACTAGTCCTTGAACGTTTAGGAAAATCATGAGTTGAAGGGAAACTAATTGATGGAAGTTTCGAGAAGAACTCAAACCCGGAAAGTCGGGAACGAGCGCACCAGCGGTGGATCGGCGGTGTAGGCCAAAGTAGGGGTAGTACAACGGAGGAGCCTCTCATCCTTTTGTTTTCCTCAGCTCTATGCTATCCAGTTTCCCACAAAAATAGTACTGTACGTTTTCTATTTGGCTCACCCCAAATTTTACCCGTTATGGCGCTTCCAAACTGACAAAAAAGTTTCACAATAAAAAAAGAGTAACACAATTATTAAATATTGACTAGGGCTGACAATTTTAAGACTAGTGTTAATGATATTAATTTTAAAATTCTCAAATTTTATTATTTATACAAAGATCCCTACATCATCACCACCACTTCAATCCCTCTTCTTAATCAAATAGTCGATATTACTTTTCTGCTACTCCAAATATAGTCATGCTCTTTCTCTGCACTTCATCCATGATTTTAAAATTTAGCTTGTAACATAGATTCAGAGAATCAATAAAAATAGTGTCTTAAGAAAAAAATAATCGTAATATTGAAAATGATTTGATCAAGTAACCTGGGGCTTTGGGTTGTAGGTGATAAAAAAGTTTTAAAATGAGGTATAGGTGACACAAGTCTTAATAATTGAGTGGAGGTGATAATTACTTTATTGTGGATTAAGAAAGTTTGATAAGTTTGAGAATATCCCACAAGTGTTTAAATTTACACTTTGATCCAAATGTTTACCTAATAAAATAGGAAACGAAGGGAAAAAAGGCGTCTTTCTCTCTCTTCTCATCTATTGTTGTTTTCTCTCTCTTAGCAATTTTTATTGTTCATTGTTGCTGCTCTTTTATTCATCATCTTCTACTTCATTATCATCAGTTTCTACTTCATTATCATCTTCATCTTCTTCTTGTTGACCATTGTCGTTGTTGTTGTTAACGCTACTGTTGCTATTTGACCAATTTCTTAGGTCAAATTTTATTTCGTACATCACTTTCCACTTTGGCATTACTTCATAAAAGACTTTGGTAAGTTAAATTATGATTTTTAGTTGAATTTTTCATCTGGGTAACTGTTATTATGCTATTTTTCCAACAATGGATAGAACCCAATCTGAATCCAACATTATCTATCTGTTTAAACAGATAAATCATCTGTTGCGATAGATGAGACATCTATTTCAATGGAAGACTGATATGTTGGATTAATGTTTATGGTTCTATAGATCGTAACATGAATCAAACAGATGGGTTATCCGTTGCAACAGATGTTTTATATGTTTAAAAAGATTAGTTATCTGGTGCAACGTGATAAATATCTATTGCAACAGATTATTAACCTGTTGTAACAGAACCTGAACTTGATTCCAACAGACATGTTGTCTGTTGCAACAGGGTAATATCTGTTGCAACAAATTATTAACCTATTGCAATAGAATGCGAACTCGATTCCAACAGATGGTAAATATCTATTGCAATATATTAGTGACCTGTTGCGATAGAACCTGACCTCGATTCTAACAGATCGTAGTCTGTTGCAACAGGTAAGTCATCTATCGCAATAGGTAAATTATCTATTAGAACATGTCACTCATCTATTGGAATCAACTTTAAAGGTGCCTCAATACTGTAACATCAATCCCAACAGATATATAGTCTGTTGCAACATATGATTCACTTATTACAACAGATGACTCATCTGTTAAAATCAACTTCAGGAGCGTAACATGAATCCCAACAGGTAAGTAATCTGTTGCGACTAATTACACATCTGTTGGGATTCATTTACGGTACTATGAAATCACTATTAACTTTTTTTAACAAATGACTTTATTTAGGTACCACTAATGGAGGGATCAATAACAATAGGGGTGGATTGTCATGGTCAATGGATCGAGAAGAGCAATCGATATGTGTGGCATTGAAACGAGGGTGAAATGCTAGAGACAATGGCTATGATAATCCAAAGTGATGTTTCATATGATGATTTTGTGAAATTAATCATCAGTTATTGTGGACTTAATTGTCTATCAAAAGAACTCGTCATCATCTACATGCACTACTCTTTTGAAAATCAGAGTGTACTGCCTTTCAAGATAACCGATCAGGTTCGGTTGCGTGCTTATCTTAGAAATTCATCTAGGCCGGTATTAAGGGTGTACGTAGTTGAAAAGATGAGAGAGAATGAGAACCATAACATAGAAGAACAACAACAACAAGACATCTTTGATGATAGGTTGGATGATCTAGACATGAACACCTACGCCCGTTGATTCGACCAATACAATGTGCAGTTCTTCACAATCGACACAGTATGGAAATCTTCAAGACGACGGGACCGGCTTTTTTATTGGAATGTCATTCAAGGACAAGAATGAACTATCTACCACTTTGTTTATTTCTTGCTTAAAAAAAAATTTCAGAATAAAGAAGGTGATTAATTCAAGCAGCGTCTTTTGCTTCAAATGTGCTAATTCAAACTGTAAGTGGGGGTTAAGAGCGGTGAAGTGCGCAAGTTCTGACAGATTCATCATTCATAAACATGAAAAGCATCACACATATGGTTCAGAGCACATCTCAGGCCAAAATCCTCACGCCACAGCAAAGGTCCTCGGTGAATATTTCAAGAGTAGTTTCCTTGATGGCAAAGGCCCTTCAACAAGGGTTATGGTCAATCAACTCCTTACGGAATTGGGTGTCGTGGTCAGTTATTGAAAGATATATACGGCCATGGGGATTGCCAAAGACTTGGTTAAGGGGAAACTCGAGCATGGGTATCCAGTCTTGGATGCCTACCATTACATGATTGAGTCCACAAATCCCGCAAGTAAGATGCCAGTGTATCTTGATAAAAATGGAAGGTTTAAGTACTTTTTTGTATCCCATGGTGCTTGGATTCAAGGTTTTTGATATTTGAGAAAAGGCATAGCCTCGACAGTACTTTCTTGAGGAGCAGGTATAATGGAGTTCTGCCAGCGGCGATGGCATAGGATGCGAAAAATCATATCTTTCCTGTCACTTTTTGTGTAGCGAACAAGGAATGTGATGCCTCTTATGGATTTTTTTTGAACAACTGCGAAGCTGCATCGAAGATACCGAAGAGTTGTGTTTTGTAGCGGATAGGCATCCAAGTATTCCAAAGATGGGTTCACATTTCTTTACTTCAACTTACTTTGGTTGTTGCATTAGGCATCTTGTAGAGAACATTCGGACCAACTATCACAACGAAAGGATCGTGATCCTTTTTTATAGAGCAGCTAAAACATATAGTAGAGAAGATTTTTTAGACCATTTCAATCAAATAACGGATGTGAATCCCAAGGTAGCATAATTTCTCGTACATGTCAATTTTGAGAGATGGACCCAGGCATTCTGTCCGGCAAATAGGTACATTCTATCGATTTTAATGTCTTGTTTGAGTTATAAGTTTAGTATGATATCGTACTAAGTGATTCTTTTGTATAGGTACAATATCATGACATCAAACATAGCTGAGTCGATGAATTAATTATTTGGTGATGAAAGAGAATTTTCCATCAAGGCTATGTTTGAAAAAATAAACCAGAAGTATGATGATTTTTTTAACGAAAGGCATGTGCAGTTCAAGTGCCAAAAAAAAACCCGATTTGTTCTCGAAATCAAAAAAATAATATCAATGAACGTCAGTTTGGGGAATAAGTTATTACCTTATAAAATAGCAGATTACAAATTCAGTACCACCGATCATGGTGATGTTGCCACGGTCATCTTCAAATAAGATCTTGTACGTGCAGAGTTTTTGACTTGGATAAAATGCCCTGTCCACATGCTATGAAAGCGCTTCGAGCTCAATACAGTCATAAATATGGAGCTGAAGTTTATGAGCACAACACTCCTCTCAATATTATTCGGTGGAAAAATATAAAATGACATATAGTGGGCATATTACTCTGATACCTCCCGAAGAATCTTGGGTTAATCCTGCAGAGCTTATGGGGAGATAATGCCTCCTCCATATATTGACCCAAGCACTATCAAACAGGAAGAAAGCCATATAAGAGGAGGCGTGGAGTCGGAGAATCATTTTCATCAAGAAGAAACAAGTGCTTCATATGTAAGAGCGCTGGCCACAAAACAACTACATGATCGGATCATAATCCACCATGATCATTGTAATTGCAGAAACTTGTATAGTTGTTTGTTGTGGACTTTTATATATTTATCTCATTGTTGTGAACGTAATGTTATCATTTATTATATATAAAATATCTTTTTAATAACTTATGCATCAATAAAAAAAGGCAAAACATGAACTGTTAAATAATACAATAGACCACAAGTATTTTCAACAGATTACCTATCTGTGGAAACAGATGGACATTAGCTAGAAGAATACAACACAGTTCCATAAAACTAGAATGTTTTCCTCTAACAGATGATAAATTTGTCGCAACTGATGGATAATCTGTTGATAGAAACCCAACCGATGACCAATCTATTCCAACACATGGTTCATCTATTGAAAGAACTCAAAAGACAAAATTGTTATTGCTACTGGATTCAAAATTGCTCCTTACCTCCAACCATCGATATGTTAACATGTAAAACATTTAGAAGAAGAAATAGATAGATTGAAAATTGAATAGGAGTTAAAAAACCAAAGTCAACTAAAAATAAATTTTTCATTAAACGAAAAATAAAATACATTAGGTATAGATCTGATATAGAAAAATTAAAATATATACACTAAAAGAAAAAACACATTCTAATTATTATTATTATTATTATTATTATTATTATCATTAATGACAGTCGGCCAATCAATTCGCAGCAGTAGGGTCCTCATCAGCCTCTGCATCTATCTGAACATCGTTCCTCTCACAGCGACCAACTCCCTCTACAGGTCATTAACCTTCCTCTGGAGTTCCCGCATTGTGTCACACAGAATAGAAATGTCCCAAACAGGATCAACTATATCTAGAACATGCATGAATTGACAAATATAAAGAAAAGAGTCCAAATATAATACAATGTATACTACAAACTGGTAGATTTATATCAGAAAAAACTTACCTCAACGATAAAAGAATATGCTCTTTGAAGAGAAGTTGTTGAAGATGTTACACGAAAAGAAAAAATGCAAGAAATAAATAAAGTTTAGCTGATTCATCAGTTGCAACAGATGGAGAATTCGATTCATCAGTTATTTTGAATGTGTTAGATAAAAAGTCACGGCTCCATCTCTTTTTTAATAGTCATCACATGCATGTAGATGAATAAATAATGTCTGGTCTGTCGCAACAAATTTACAATCTTTTGCAACAGATGGACCATATATTGGAAGAGATATTTTGATTTCTTCCAACAGCTGATTCATCAGTTGCAACAGATGGAGATTTTAATTCATCAACTATTTTAAATGTGTTAAGATAAAAAAAGTCATGACTCTTCACATCTCTTTTTTAATAGTCATCACATGCGTGTAGATGAATAAATAACACTATAGTGTCTTTGATGGGGTAGGAAGAATAAGGTGCGTGCAATGGATCCACTTTCATGCCTGAGAGTTATGTATTATTTATCAGTCTATCGTGACAGACACACATAAAGTGCAATGATGTTGTGAATGCAGTTTTTTACTGATTAGACACTGATCCTTCAAATAAGATCCTGCATTATACAGTTTAGTTTGATAGGTACTAACTGATAAGGCTGAATGGTTCCAAGACGATGGTGTCGATATCCTGTTACAATTTAATGACAGTCTATGCTCATGTTTTTATGTCAAGATTGGGGAAGGGTTTAAGTTTTTGGTGGCAGTGTAAATATTCAATGATGATTGGATCGATTTTAATGGCGCAATGGACTTCTTGAAAGGCCTTCGAAGCCTCGCACTGCAGCAAACAATGATGGAACCAATAGAAATTCCCCTATTCCAAATTTATATGGATAGATTGCTGGAGGAGACTATTATACAATAGTAGGTGCTTGGGAGAATACCTGTGCAGGAAGGGGGAGGTGGAGAAGTCCATATATCATCTCAGACCTTGTTTAAGAGGAAACACAGGGGAACGATCAAGGAAATTCTAGGAAATCTGGCCAAAGAAATTGACATTAAAAGGGAAAAACTGGATGAGCTTCACATGTGGAAGTGTATTCAACTATAAAAATTCGCCAGTCGTTGAAAAAAAAGAAGAATGGTCAACAGGACTGGAGCTGGACACTTTGCTAGAGAATGCATCTAGTGAGCGTGGCCTCAATGAAGACTCTTTCAAAGTGCAGGACCATAACTCTAAGAAAGAAATTTCGTGAGCACAGGAAATTGATATGATTATCGGTCAATTGAAACCTGAACCAACTACTCCTAAATTAAAAATATGGGATTAAGCCAATGTGGCAATTTCTCAAGTTAAACTTGCATCCCATGCCTCCTGTTTATGGCTTTGTTCAGGTCGATGGTAGCAAAAATAAAAAGGTCTGAAGTTGGGCAAAAATCTCATGCCTTATTATTTCCACTGCCTTTGACATGAACAGAGCCATAAACAGGAGGCATGGGATGCAAGTTTGACTTGAGAAATTGCCATCTTGGCTTGATCTCATATTTTTAATTTAGGAGTAGTTGGTTCAGGTTTCAACTGACTGAAAATCGTATCAATTTCCTATGCTCGCAAAACTTCTTCCTTAGAGTTCTAGTCCTGTGCTTTGTGAGAGTCTTCATTGAGGCCACGCTTACTAGTTGCATTCTCTTGCAAAGTGTCCAGCTTCAGTCCTATTGACCATTCTTCTTTACTTCAACGACTGATGGATTTTTATTTTTGGATATGCTTTCACATTCGCAGCTCATCCTGTTTTTTCATTTTTTATGTCAATTTCACCAGCCAATTTCTCTACACTTTCCTTCCTACCCTGTGTTTCCTCTTAAACGAGGTCTAAGATGATATATAGCCTTTTCAACCTCCCCTTCCCGCACAGGTATTTCCCAAGCACCTACTGTTGTATAATAGTCTCCTCCAGCAGTCCATCCATATAAATTTAGACTAGGAGAATTTCTATTAGTTCCATCGGTGTTTACTACAGTGCAAGACTTCGAAGGCCTTTCAAGAAGTCCATTGAGCCATTAAAACCGGTCCAATCACTATTGGATATTTACATTGCTGCCAAAAACTTGAACCCTTCCCCAAACTTGACATAAAAACATGAGCATAAATATTCATTAATTTATAATAGGGTATCGACACGACCTACTTGGTCCTCAGCCTTACCAGTTCAAACCTATCAAACTTAACTGTAAAATACTGTATCTTGTTTAAAGAATTAACGCCTAATAGGTAAAGAACAAACATTCATAAAATCATGGATGTGTGTTTTCACGATAGGTTGATCAGTAATACATACCTTCCACATATGAAGTGGTTCCATCTGCAAGTAGATTATTCCTCCAAATCCATCTTTACTCTAGCCTTTAAGCTAGTCGGCCAAAAATGGATCCAGTTTCACATCCTTTTATCTACAAACAAGAGAAATACATTTGATGTCAAACAAGAGAAGAAGAAAAAGAACATTACAAAAGGGTAACACAAAATTGAGAAAATCAACAAATGACCAATCTGATGCAACAGATTGCCCATTTGATCAATCGATAAGGCATCTGTTGCAACATATGGATGATATGTTGCAACAGATGGGTCATCTATTGAAATAAATCAAACCAGCCTTGCTACTGGTTTGATTTCTTCAAATAGTTGCTCTATCTATACAAAATGGTAACATAAAATTGAGTGAATCAACAGATGACCAATTTGATGCAATAGATTACCCATCTGTTCAATTGATGAAGCATTTTAAAACAAATTAAAAACAATGATTCGTTCATTCAAGACTTAAAATTCACCTTTGCTTCAATTTTCTCAATAAATAGAAAACTGGTAATGGGTAAATCATCAATAGAAACATATGTAAATATCTAATTTAAATGACATACAAAGAAGAAGACGAGATGGAAAGAGCAATAGTGAACTATACCTGTAATATGAAAAAAGCAAAGGGATCAGAACATCCAGTTTAGTTGAGAAAAGATATCGATCGATTCAGATCTGAAAGGATCCTCATCTGAAAGAAGAGAGAAAAAAGAGGCAAAAAAAAAAAAGAGCATTGAGAATAAAGAAGAAAGAGTGATAGATGAGTTTAGTTGTCTTGAGTCTTACTTATGTTATGGCTGAATGAGAGAGTATTCTTCTAGATATGGGTTTTAAATATTTATTAATAACTTTTGACTTTTGAAGGGTACGAGGAGATGATGACACTGAAAAGACCAGATAAGACTACTCGCTCAGGAGATTTTTGAGTTATTCAAGTAATATTTTTTACCGCCTTAGTATTTTAACTTTTTTTATCTCAAACAGGAAATACCTAAATTGCTTTTTTTTTTAAAAGGGTCTTAAAACATATAAGTCCAACAGTTTCCAAAGCTTGGTCATCCATCACAACAGATGCGTAATATGTTGTAATAGATGACTTAATCTGTTTGATTAATTCTAATAGAAAATACATTTGAACAGATTCAACATTTGCTCTTATACAATTTCAATTGACTTTACATGTTAGACTAATACCTTTAGGGGTCTTTTGGTAGAGTGTATTGTAAAATATAATGCATGCATTAGTTAATGTGTATTGCTAGTACCTTGTTTGGTACGACTTTTTGCCTATGTATAACTAATGCAAGCATTAGTTATACACTATTGTGTATTGAAGTGTGTATTAGTAAATACGCTCTATTTCCTATGTATTAGTAATACAAAGACTTTAAACACATGCATTAACTTATTAAATGACCTTAATACCCTTCAATTTCCCTCTCAAAATTTTTCACCATTCCTTTTTCCGCCATTTTAATTTGCACTGATAAATTTTTTCAAAACATTTCACAATTTATTTTTCCACTATTTAAATTTACAACAATGAATGATTGATTTAAATAACTATAACATATTTTTTCTCTGCTTTGAGAGTCTTTAAAAATATTTTTAAAAAAATTGAGACTATTTCTTAATTTTACGTCTTATATTTTATTTTGATTTAGACTATGTTAATCCGTTGGCGTAACATTTTTGCCCAAATACGAAGGTTTTGCAATTAATCCTAAACCTCTATAGAATTGTTCAACAATATTAATTATGTTTGAAATAACAAAAGAACTTTGTTGCAAAAAAGTGTACAAAATCAAAGAAGGGTATTTTGTAAACAAAAATTTCTTATATAGAAATTATGTAAGATGTATTATTTCTTATACATCAAACCAAAAAATGTATAAGAAATAATACATGCATAACTAATAAAAGCATAAATAATATATGTATTATAAATGCAAGCATTACTAATACACTATATTTTGCATTGTTCTTATACACTCTACCAAACGACCCCTAATTGATTAATCTAGGACCAGGGGTGAGTTATCATAGGGTCAACTACAACTTCAATTGAGTCTTTTGACAATTGAATGTTGATATGGTATTGCGTTCCTCCCGACCAGAGTCATCGATCGATCACTCTGAGCTGAACCAATTTTTACTACCTCATATGTTAGACCAATACCCTAATGATTAATCTAGGAACAGGCGTGAGTTCTCATAGAGTCAAATACAACTTCAATAAAGTCTTTTGATAATTTAATAATGAGATGGTATTGCGTTCCTCCCGACCAGAGTCGTCGATCGATCACTCTGAGCTGAACCGATTCTTACCACCTCATATGTTAGACCAATACCTTAATTGATTAATCTAAGACTAGGGGTGAGTTCTCATAGGGTCATTGAATGATGATACGGTATTACGTTCCTCCCGACCAGAGTCGTCGACCGATCACTCTGAGCTGAACCGATTCTTACTAGCTCATATATTAGACCAATACCTTAAATTGATTAATTTAGGACCAGGGGTGAGTTCTCATAGGGTAAACTACAACTTCAATTGAGTCTTTTGGTAATTGAATGATGAGACGGTATTGCATTTCTTTCTATTAGAGTCGTCGATCGATCACTCTGAGCTGAACTGATTCTTACTACCTCATATGTTAGGCCAATACCTTAAATTGATTAATTTAGGACTAGGGGTGAGTTATCATAGGGTCAACTACAACTTCAATTGAGTCTTTTGATAATTGAATGATGAGATGGTATTGGGTTCCTCCAAACCAGAGTCGTCGATCGATCACTCTAAGCTGAATTGATTCTTACTACCTTATATGTTAGACCAATACCCTAATTGATTAATCTAGGACCAGGGGTGGGTTCTCATATGATCAACTACAACTTCAATTGAGTCTTTTGACAATTGAATGATGAGATGCTATTGCGTTCCTCCCGACCAGAGTCGTCTATCGATCACTCTAAGCTGAACCGATTCTTACCACCTCATATGTTAGACCAATACCTTAATTGATTAATCTTAGACCAAGGGTGAGTTCTCATAGGGTCAACTACAACAGATGGCAACCCCTATTTGATAATTCATAACAGATGGGTAATCTGTTACGATATGTGATAATTCATTTGATAATTTACAATACATGGGTAATCTGTTGCAACTGATTACTTAATCTGTTTGATAATTTGCAACAGATGAGTATCTGATGCAACAAGTTGAACATTTGTTTTTATACAATTTCAATTGAGTTCATATACCTAAATTAATTAAACTAGGACTAGGGGTGGGTGAGTTCATAGGGTCAACTACAACTTCAATTGAGTCTTTTGATAATTGCATGATGAGAGGGTTAAAAATTACACATATCTTTTATAATTTTAAAAAATAATTAAGATATTAATTCGGACCAAATTAACATTTTCAAAACTTGTCATTCTTTTCCAAAATACAAATCAACCCATATCCATTTACGAGAAAAACTTTTCATTATTTTAAATCTTGAGTTCTCGCTCTTTTCTCTTTCTCACCCAATTATATAGTACAGGCAACAACTACTTAACAAATTGTTCTACCCTTCACAGCAGATTGATTTTCTTCTCATTTTTGGCCTCATAGGTGTTATTTTCGACTTCATTTTTGCTTGTATCAGTTGTTTTTTCTATCTTCATAGGTAACAAAGT
>NC_061119.1:86156229-86194003 GCF_002878395.1 Capsicum annuum | reverse complement strand
TTTTTGCTTGTATCAGTTGTTTTTTCTATCTTCATAGGTAACAAAGTCTAAGAAAAATTCTATATTTGTTATTTTTTTTAAAAAATAAGGGCTTTTAAGTTAATGATGAAAAAGAAAACTTTTCGTTGTATTATCCTTGAGAATAGGTTTACAATTTTGAGTTTGGATGGTAAAATTGTTGGAAGAACTTGAGAAAACCCTAGTTTCTATCGCAGTGTTCCGTTAACTGTCGTGGTATTATTGGATGGTGTTTGTGGTGGTGGTGGTGGTCGTCGTTGTCGTCGTGGAGTCACTGGTGGTGGCAATGGTTGGTGGTGTTTGTGGTGGTATTGGTTTGTGGTATTTATGGTAGCTGTTGGTGGTATCGGTATTCGTGGTGTTGATGGTATTTGTTGTGGTGGTGGATGTTGGTGTGTTGTTATTAATGGTGTTTCTAATGTATTTTTTAAAATTTATGCATACATCAATTGTAATATAATTTTTGTTTTTCTATTGTTTGTAGGTAAAACATGTCTCCCAAAAGAAAAAAAAAAGTGAAAGTGGATCAACGTTTGACTACCCCCCAAAAAGGCTACAGTACAAAGGGATTCGGAGGAGCTTCCTGAACAATATTAGTCAGGAAAATAAAGTAAAGCTGAGGAGAGATATGAAAATAATGTTGAGTGAGGTGGTCAAGGGTCTGTAGATAGCGATGAAGATAATAAAAGTAAGAAAGAGGAGGAATTAAAGAGTGAGAAAGAGAAAGAAAAAGAGAAAGAGGATGATCATCAACATAATGATAATGGATCACCAATGGGGTGTGAATTAGTATCGACATCCCAGCATGATCCTGTCAAAACTTTTAGTATTGAAAAGTTGCAAGTTGAAATGCCGATAAATGACAAAAATGCAGAAGAAGAACTAACTAGTGAAATTGTACTTAAAGTCAGATGGGGAGTAAATTTATTTGTTTTAGGAAAATTATGAAGGACGAAAACATAGA
This sequence comes from Capsicum annuum, assembly GCF_002878395.1. Lineage (NCBI taxonomy): Eukaryota > Viridiplantae > Streptophyta > Magnoliopsida > Solanales > Solanaceae > Capsicum > Capsicum annuum. The sequence continues at coordinate 86,193,021 of NC_061119.1, read as the reverse complement.
CGGACTTTTTAAGAAGAGCTTCTTTGGACACTTTATTGAGCTGGCTGTGGATGCCCCTGCCCGTTTCCCAATGAAGATGGTATATGGTATTCTCAAATGCAGGATCAAGTACATGGGGGATGATGAAGATGACAACAAAATGATGGATGAAATCTGGATCAACTACTGTGGCATGCCGGTTTGTTTTAGTTTGTAAGAGTTTTTCATAGTGAGAAGCTTGAGATGCCATCGTCCAGAAGAACCATCTATTGCCAAAGGAACACCCCGCAAAAGATCCAAGGCTAGAAAATGAAAGGAAAAAATAGATGGGTTGTTTGACATTGCTCGACGTGGCTATAACGCATCGAATTTGTAGACAGATCTCATGAATAAAACCATACCAAAGTATTAAAGGGAGCAATTATGCTTAGTTTGGTTTGACCATTCGATTATATTGGCAAGAAATGTCAACAAGGTCATAGAAGATGATTTGTTGGCGCGTGCTGAGGATTTTGATAAATTCAACAATTATCCCTGGGGATATGACAACTTCTACTTGACTGTCCAATATTTACTGACCATGCTATCCTCAGGGACGACCATATTATACGTCTTTATTTGGGCTTTCATGGTAAATATTAATCACTGTTTTAACTCATCCATTAAGTTATATTGAATATAGTTAGTTATTATGACTTTTTTTGATTGCTTCCTATTTATATTTTTTAGGCTTGGGCATTTAAAGCTATTCTTCCCCTCCGAAAGCAGGTAATGAATTACCCAGATAAGGTTTCTCACCCAAGGATGTTTAGGTGGTTAGCTGCAAAGAGCAATACTAAAATTAAGGAGGCTTATCTCTTTAACCCTCCGGATGATTCAATACGTCTTCTTTAAGTAAAATAATTTTACTCAATGAAACATATTGAATAGATATTATATCTGGTGCAACAGATGTTATATCTGATGCACCTGATGGGATATCTATTACGACAGATTACTCATCCTATGCTAATCGGTGCAACAGATGGATAATATGTTGTGACAAACAATTAATATCTTGCATCAGATTACCTATCTGTTGTTTTGGTTCTCTGAACCTGACTCCTAACAGATTAACCATCTACTGCAAATTATGTAACAGATGTGTAATCTGATGTAACATATTGTTAATACACATATAGATCATCTATTGCATAACATGTAACCCAACAGATTACCCATCTTGTGCAACTGGTGAATAGATTGGCAATCTGTTCTGACAGATGATTGATATTTAACCATCTACTGCAAACTATGCAACAGATGGGTAATCTGATGCAACATATTATTAATCTATTATAGAAGTTGACTCTTAAAATGTTAACCCAACTGTGAAAATTATTATATTATATGATTTAAATATATCTATCTTTTTTTCTAGGTTGTGCATTCATGGATTGTGCCTACTGAGGAGGAGTCATTGATGACTTCTTTTATTACTCTAGGTCAGATTGATACTATAGAAGACTCAACAGTGGAGTTAATAAGGAAGGAATTGGTTGGAGCAATAGCCATAAGAAGAGCACTTAGGCAAGGTCATTATAATGTTGAGGCTCTTCATGACCAACCTACTAAGGTAGATCCGGGTACTTCTTCTGGTGGAGTTGTTGGTGTTGGTGGCAGGCATGCTGATGCTGCTACCACTCGTGATAATGATCATGTTGATGCTAAAAAAAATATATGTTTGAAAACACCCCTTTTCACCTTTACACAGGTCCGTCTCACCCCTCTTCACCCTCATGTTCTTGTTGCGAATGCAAAGAGTGTAAGAAAAACCAGGATAAACTCTTTGAAAAAATAGAGGCTATCTCTAAAGTTGTTAAGGAATTCAAATCCAAGAGGGGTTTCATACCATCTAAGAAGTTGAGAGAGCGATACACTCCTACAGTGTTGGTTAGGAGAAAGAAATGGGCAATAACCGACATACTCTCCTATCGGAAATAAAAACAATTATAAGTTCTCCCTCTCAAAAAGCTGTTGAAGTTCAAAGGACATTCAAGAAGGTGGATATATACACAAAACTTTGCGCCAAAGAGAAGAGAAATCTGCGACATGCCAAGAATGCCAAGCCAGGCACACCAGATTACCCCAAGCCTCCCTTTCCCCCAAAAACTTCCAGACTAGGACAGATATACGTATGTGTTATGAGGATAAGGCAAGTTTACTTTTCCTAACCTAGCTTTGTAATCTAATCTACCACATAAAGAAGAAGATACGCAACAGATGTGAAATCTATTGCAATAGCTGGGTATTCTGGTGCAATTAGTAGTGGTTCTGTTGTAACTTACTATCCATCTGTTGCATAAGTTACGTTGGGTTATTGATTCAAAGAACCTTATACAGTATATGGACCATATTTACAATTACTAACCTATTTAAAAATTGTTTTCTTATATCACAACATGTTGACAAAATTCTCTGCCTCATGAGAAAAAGAAAATTAACGTATCCCGAAGCTTATGACGTTGCCAATAGGATAATAGACCTCGACTTCTGTAGGAATATCAAGGATAAGTATGATCAACTCAATTTTGAAGCGTGTGGCACGAGACTTAATTTCTTAGTTTTTACGTTGGACTTGGAGGAAGAAGAAATAATAAAATATATTAGAGGGGAGAAGCCAAATCCATACGACTAGAGCTGGACCAAGGCAAAGAGGATTCTTACAGTTATTAGCGTAAATGATATACATTATCGGGCTGTTGAGATACTACTCGAGGAGGGAAAGATCAAAGTTTATGACTACAACAAACCTGTCATCGACAATGTCAATCTTTTTCTCCTCGTGCAGCCACTGATGGAGCTATTGCCCATCTTGTTGAGGGAGAGTAACCTAATGAATCATTTACCAAAGGTAGTTTTGATGAATAAATCATGGGATTTTAAAGGTCCAACCAAGGTCATGACCCTTCCAAAAAATGATACCGGTTACGCGAGCGACTCGCACGCTCTTGCACACATCGAATGTTTGCTGACGAATACAGAAATAGCTGAGCCAATGATCTTTCTGTATGACAACGCTGTGGTAAACCTGCAATAGGTCTGGGCTTATGGGGTACTAACTGGACGCTTAGAGCCTGTGTATATAAAAGAGCCTGTGAAATAATAATTTTTTATTTCAAGTCATACTTCACTTTACTTTAAATTACATGTACATGTAGTGACAATAATTTTTTTCTGGTGAATGAAAGTTGAGTTTTTTATAATGCAATAGATTGTCAATATATTGTAAAATATATTCTATCTGTTCTGGTAGATAGTTTATCTGTTGCAATAGGTTGGTCATCTGTTGCATTATGTCGATCTATCTAATCTAAGTCTAATATGTTGCAATAGCGGGATGACCTATTTGATAATTTCCAATAGATGACCTAAATTTTACCATATATGCCTAAATCTGTTTGATATTTTGCAACAATTACGCTTGAATATCCATGTGCTCGACAAAACCAAACCAGTAGCAAATACACCACCATGAAAATTTCAGCAATTAGGCTTGAAAATTCATGTGCCCAACACCACCAAATCAGTAGCAATAACAACAACGATGTAATATCTTGTTGCTCCATTTTGTTTCTCTCCAGAATCCTTGACTTTCTTCAACAAACCCCAAATTACTCGATTTGCTTGTGAAGGGTGTCTTTCTTCATACCAATCAAAGTAATCTTATCCACTCAATTTCTATAAAAACAAGAACACAATTACAAAATAATTATAAGTCAATAATTAATCAACTAATTAAATAAAAAAATATTATCTATGGAATCTTACAAGTAAAAAACCTACGACCTGGATTTTGTTGAGTCCAAGAAGTCTTCAGTAGAGCTTCATGACCACACTTACAATATCGAAAATTATTATCACAAAAAATAGTGAAAGATGCGCTCGACATTGTCAAGCTCAGTTGGAAAAAATTAAAAAAAATGAAGAAAAGAAAGACCAAATGCAAATAAGTTGAAGAATTTGGATGGATAAAAAAAATGACGATGAAGAAGAAGATTTGGGAATTTAGGATTAAATTTTAGGAAGAAGATGAATATATAAGACATTGGAGAAAAAATGACCGTTGGGGGAAAAATAAGACGCCAAGTCAGCAAAAGGTGCCAACCTGACACATTTGTGCCTATTTTATTTTACGTATTTTAAATGAACACTGTCTATTTGATGCCTATTTTATTTTAGGTATTTGAACTGAACACTGTCGATGGGTTCTACCTTTTTTATTTCAATTCACTTTTGCTTTTTTACATGTAGTGACAATTTTGTATGTCTAATAAAAGTTGAATTTTTATAATGCAATAGATTTTCCATTCGTTGTAACAGATATTCTACCTATTCTGACATATAGTTTATCTATTGTAATAGGTTGGTCATCAGTTGCATTATGTCGGTGTTTCTGTATAAGTCTATCTGTTGCAGTAGTGGAAAGGTCTGTTTGATAAATTCAACAGATTACCTTCCTGTTGCAACATATGTCAAATCTATTCGATATTTGATAACAAATGTTTCGTCTGTTGCAACAGATACATTATCAGTTGCAATATTTGAATCTAGTATTCCATTTCAATTAATAAGTTCAAATTTAAGAAAAAAATAAAATTCATAGATAAAATAAAATAAATCAAAGTCTTAAGATATTAGCTGAAATAAAATCAACGAATAAATAAAATGTAAAAAAATTATTATGGGTACAGATCTCAACAAATACATCAATAATTTAAGTATTGATGCCAAGGATTCCTAATGAGGGGTGAGGTTATTACTTTGAAAGACTCAACTCAAGCTATAAAGATCTACTCAATATGGACAAGTTGTTCTTCATCCGGTGCTATGAAATTCGGCTTTGCTCGTCGTGGATCTTTATTGTCGCTTACGTACGATTTCTGTGCTTTCTGTTCTCCATATTTCTATAAAAAGAGTAGAGTAGCATATTGTTAATGCTGTTCAGCAGTAGCTTCTACATCCACCTGGAAAGCCAGAATTGGTCAATGCTAATCACGGAGATATAATAAAATAGAAAAGGATAACTCATCTATTCTAGCAAATCAAATAGGTCTTCCTTCTATTTTAAATTGTCCCAAATAGATTATATTTTTGTTGCAACAATGAATCAACTGTTGGGTTATATTTCTACATGAGAAAGACCTGTATGATAATTTCCCATGGATAAACCATTTGTTGCAATATATGACTCATCTATTGCAGCAGATAGGTCATATGTTGGTACAAATAAAAGCAGTACAAAGAGCTATTTAATTTGCTAAAACAGATGAGACATATGTCACAACAGGTACTTTATCTGGTGCAATAAGTTAGTCAACTATTGAAATAGTTGTATATATCTATTTGATAATTTTCAGCAGATGTGTCATTCGTTGAAACAAAAGTGTGTCTGTTTATTAGTTGGAAGACATATATATTCACCTTGTTCAGCTCATGCTGCTCTCCTTTGGATGTTGTACATTGCTCAGTACAACACACGAACAAAGGATTTACAATTTAGCTATTTTTTATGCTTGATAATTTCTTGGAAATCACATTCCTTCTCCTTTTAGCCTTAATCTCTAATGGAGTTGATGGAAATAAAATCCTTTTTGATGGAATGACACCCCTCTTAGATGTCAATTCCTTTATAGAAGCAGTTAATGCATTAATAACATTAATCACTACATTATGTTTCGTCCTGCAGTCTTGACATTTGCATACAGAACATTCACTGGGAGAGGCAAAATCTGTATAACCAGTATGATCATACTTATAATGGTTTATTTTAAATACTGTACGAGGAACATCATTAGCACCAATAGAAGCACCACTACCACCACCAACAACTCCATTACCACTAAGACCATCAACAACAACAACCCCACCCTCCAAAATTATTTTTCTTATAATGGTTGTTGCTCGAAACAATTCTATTTTTATTCTGTCTATGACCTTAGGGTTTGATAAAGTTTGCATAGACCGTAAAGTAAGAAAAAATGGCATCTTCAACTCTTGATTGGTCGGAACTAGCGATGGATGCATAATCTAACATAAATCATTATATATATTAGAATGATGATTAGATCATTCAAAAAAAAATATTAATTAAAATAAAAACTTAATTAAAATTATACTTACTGCGTCCTTCGGGGGGTTGAAGAGATTAAGAAATTTTATATTTTTATCAGTTTTGGCCAAGAACTATCTCAAAATTCTTGGACAGAAAACTTCTTCTTGGTAGTTCACTTGTTGTCTCAAAGGAGGAATGACTTCAAACGCCCCAACCTATAAAATAACGCCAATAAATCAAAACCATTATTGAGTAAAAAAAATGAATGATATCATAATAAAATAAAGAAACGAAATATTTACCATGAAAGTCCATGGAAAGCCATATAAGTTGACTGTCTTTGGTGCTAACCGAGTCAACAAATATTAGACAGTCATTTTGAAGATTTCATAACCCCAAGGATAGCTGTTAAATGCCTCAAGATCCTCGGAGAGCTTTACTAAACCAATTCTTATGTTGTTGTTAACGTCTCTCTCCCAAAGAATATTATGTACAAACCAAACTAAGAACAATGAGCGCTTGTGCTTTTCTGAAAGTTCTTTACCTTTCAACACTTCTATCATATTTTTATTTTTGAATATTAGACAACCAATGGACACCAGGTCATCATGATCACACAACTTACCTTTGATTTTTTTTGGATGTGCGGGGTGCTTTTTTTTAGGTTAGTATTGGTATAACTTGAGAAGGAGGATAACATTTTAGTCCAGTAACTATGGCAAACTCTTTCCAACCAAAACAAACAGGCATATCACAATAATTTATCCATACCTTATCCATCTTATCTTTGTTTTCATACATAAACCTACGCTTGAGAAGTTCATATACCATTTTCATTTGAAAATGAGCATTGTTGTCCTCTGGCAAATCAAGATACTTCCCAAAGCAGTTGTCCCTAAAATAAGCATCCGATTTTTGTTCTCGAAGTATTTTTCTGAAGGCGTCCAAATATTTTCCCATGGCCGAATTAACCACAAAATCACCCATTAAATCTATGGCACCATCGCATTGCATTCTAACAGGATAATGATCAATGCTGAAGGTTTTGACCAACTCTTTGACGGAAGGGCTATTAGAATTTGGATCATCTCTTTTAAAATATTCCTCCTCCATATGTTTATCATATTCTGCTCCTGATTGAGATAACGCTTGTAAAGAAAGCTCATAGAGTGGTGGATGTAGCTTAGCTGCTTCACTTGTTCCTTCACTTGGACTTGATTTGGCTTCTGTTCTTTTGGGAGCCATATTATCTAAAATTAATAGGAACATAAAAAAATATATTATAGTTGATTAATGCATCATTAAAAAAGGATAACAGTAAATCTAATAAGCAAAATAGTAAAATAACAGTTTAAACAGATCACTTATCTATTGCACCAGGTAGTATATATGTTGCGGCATATAACAAACCTGCTGCAGCGGATGAGTAATCTGTTGCAACAATACAAAATGTATCACTCATCTTTTAAGATAAATTAATGGTCCATGCAACAGATGACACATTGTTGCAACATGAGTGATTTGTTGGAATATTTAAATAACCTGTTGCAACATATAAGTAATCTGTTATAATAATATAAAATATATCACTCATCTATTGAGAAAAATGAATGGTTTATACAGCAGATCACACATCTATTACAACATTATCTGTTGCAATATATAAGTGATCTGTTAGAATAATTAAATAACTTGTAGCAACGGCGGAGTAATCTGTTGCGATAATACAAAATATTTCACTCATTTATTGAGAAAGATGAATGGTTTGGGCAACAAATCATACATCTGTTGCAACATATGAGTGATCTATCATAATAGTTAGCCAACCTACAGCAACAACTGAGTAATCTATTGTAATAATATAAAACATATCACTCATCCATTGAGAAAGATGAATGGTCTGTGCGACAGGCCACACATCTGTTACAACACATGAGTGATTTATTGAAATAGTTATCAACGGTCAATATTGTTTAGATTTCTTCCAATATTGGGTCGTCTATCGTGGTAGATGAATGATCAGTTGAAAAAATCATGTCTTATACATGTCCTATTGGAAAAGTTGATAGGATTTTATCTAATAAGAGCCTCATCTGTTGCATCAGATCATTAATCTGATGGTTCTTCTATTGTAGCAGATGGTTAATCAGTTGCATCGAATTTTTTATCTAATGCTTAATTTGTTGCAACATATGGTTAATCTGTTGCATTAGATAGTTAAAATGTTGCATCATATGCTAAATTTGTTGCATCAGATGATTAATCTACTGCATCAGAATTATAATTTGATAGTTCATCTGGTGCATCAGATGGTTGATCTATTGCATCATTTGACAAATCTATTGTATCAGATGGTTAATATGTTGCACCAGTTGGATAATATGTTGGATAAAACAAAAAATAGTAGCATGATTTTTTCAACATAAAAATAGCAATATCACCATTTTTACCAAGAACAAGAACAGAACAAATCAACTCAAATTATTATTTTGTTTTTATAAACACAAAAAATAAAAATCAAACTTCAAAAAATGCAACAAACAATAAAAAATCATAATTCACTTTGAAAAGAGTTGAGAAAAAATACCAGAAATTAGGGTTTTGTTCAGACCACGTTTCAAATTAAAGCAACAAATATTAAAATTGTTAACCAATACTATAAGAGAAGTTGGATCAAGTTCCTCATTTTTTTCAAAACTAAAAAGGCCATAAATTTTTACCTGTGAAAGAGGAAAAGGAACGATGATAAATTCAAAGCTATTGTGGCCATAGAATAAGGCTGTCACGTCGATTGAAGGTTTAAGTTGAAAAGGAATTTGAAGCCCAACTATTTGTTGTCGGATGTTGAAGTCGCTGAGGATTGAAAGGAGAAATTTACAAAACTGTTGGTTGGGAGAGAGTTGAGAGAAGCTGTCGAGAGGGAGGAGAGAGACTGGTTGATTTCGATTGAAGAAGGGTGTGGGTTGGGTTGATTTGTATTTTTGAAAAGATTAGAAAGTTTTAAAAATATTAATTAAGTCCACAATTAACTTAATCAAGTTTTCTAATGATGTTTGACCCTTTAAGTTGGTCAATGTCACCAATCCTTCATTCAAGATTTAAAAGACACCTTTCTTTCAATTTTCTCAAGTAACCTACATATTGACAAGTGAATAGTAAAAAATACACAATTAAAAAATATAATCTCATACTAATCAAATAATTCAATAAATTTTTGTGTAATGGAGAGACAACCTAAAATTAGTCTGGAATTTATCAAGTTGGTACTTTCTTTTCCCTTTCAAGATCTTCTTTTTTATTTTTAAATTGATTCAGGATAATAGTCCTATTGATGTTGTAGTGAGGAGACTTAAAGTTAACAATCCTTTTATGTGTTGTTCATGTAAACATCAAATCATTACTTTTTTGAAGTCTCCATTGGTTTCTAGTCAGTAAAAATTTAATTAAACTAATTTATGCTACTATTACTTATTGATCATGAAACCGTTTGAATCCAACTTTGTCCATATTTCAAGTATAAGTGCTAAGGTATCTTAGCACTAGATTTTCTGATCATGATTTATGCGTTCTTGTCAACCAGACATCTAATATTGCTATTATATTCAGTTGCAAAAAGCAATTTAATTTCATCCCGCTCAAATTATGGTGAAAAAGATATATAGGCTTTCTGTACGGACCACTAATATTGTAGGTGTGAACAAACTATCTAGACAAATTATAAAATAAAAGTTATTAAGTTTTACACAAAAAATTCCTTTAAGTCTATCAGTATTCATCTACTTACCATTTGTAAACTACAGTAAATAATATGATAATGGATATATCAAAATAATATAATTACACAATTAAACCTAACCATTGTACCAAAAAGTTTCAAATCCGACCGACATTTGTCTACCACCTCTAAACTACCATAAAATAATATGATAATAGAGATATCAAAACAATATAATTAAACTAACCTTTACCAAAAAAAAAATTCTCAAATCCGACCGACATTCGTCTACCACCTATAAAATAATCCTTACACAAAAATTTCCTCAAATCCAATCGACAGCCATCGACTATCTGTAAACTACAATAAAATAATATGATAATAGAGATATCAAAACAATATAATTAAATCTAATATTTACACAAAAAAATTCTCAAAGCCGATTTACATTCATCTACGATCAAACTACCATAAAACAATACGATAATAGAGATACTAAAAAAATACATTGAACCAAACTTTTACCTAAATTAATTCCTAAAAGCCGGCTGACATTCATCTACCATCTTCAAATTACAATAAAATAATACGATAACAGAGATGTCAAAGTAATACAATTAAACCTAAGCTTTACACAATTCTTTTTTTCAAAACTAATCGATATTAATCTACGATCTGTAAACTACAATAAAATAATACGATAATGATGGTAAAGCTCCAGTCTCTAATGAAAATAATTTTTATCGAATTGAAAATTCTAATCCGAAAAATCCAAGTCTTTTTCTTGTCTAGTCTCCGATGAAAATATTTTTTGTCTGATTGAAAGTTCTGATCTGAAAGATTCAACTCTTTTTCTTGTCTATTTAATCCTTCAATTTCGTATATGAATTTGATAATCTATTATTAATTTTTTATCTTATTAATAATTCAGTTGAAACCATTTTTAGATATTAGAAAAATAGTAGAATTTAAGATAATATCACCAAAAATACATACAAAGTTGGAGATTGAACAAAAGACTGATATACATGAAAAAGTGTAAAAGTATTAAAATATTGGGAGAATAACCTACCACTTATATTGAGAAGAAAATAACATATAGTAACAAAATATAAACTATAATAAAACAATATGATAACTAGAACAATATGATTAAAATCAATCTTTGCATGAAAACTTCTTAAAGCTTGACCAAATAGTCGTCTATCATCCATATTAAGCCCAAAAAATAGCAGATAGCAACAAACATAAACTATAATAAAATAATATAATAATTAAGATATTAGAGGTGAATCGAGAATCAAGTTTAACCAATACAATAATAAAAATAAGCAAAGTGAGAATGAAGTTTTATCAATACAATAATGAACTATACATAAAACATCAATATTGAAGAAATTAAAATTCGAGATAACTATTAATTAATTTTAAAATTAAAAAATCAAGAGATCTAACCAAGAATTTATTGAAGGTATTATTTTCTCAATGAGTCCTGTAATATTTAAATAGTCATGTGCTTGCTTGCATATCTTAAAGTCGTGATGAAGAGATTGGTGGATCATGAAATACGTATCACCACTTCTCAAATATGAACGGAAAAATTCTAGTCAATGTATAGATTATAATATGTAATTGATTTCTATCAAAATTGGAACTTATTGGCAGAAACATTCCATTGCACGCATAAAGTTTTCAGTCAACGAAAAATTTCCTTTTCACGCACGATTTCTTTAATTTTTGTACCTTTTACGTAATTCTAAATAATAAAAATATTAATGAATAATTTTAGGTGATTTTAAACTCCTGAATATTATATAAATAATTAAATAATAATTAGATTAAATAAGTGAAAAGAAAATTTCATCTATTGCGGAGGCTTTTAATGAGGGCAAAAAGTTCAAATCACTTTGTTAAGGGTCTTCACACTTTTAATATATTATAGATAATCTATAATCTATATCTATATCTATAATCTATAATATATTAAAAGTGTGAAGGCCCTTAGAAAATGATTTGAACTTTTTACCCTTCATTAAAAGAGTCCACTTTAGACAAAATGATCTTTTACGCTTTTACCTACAATTAAATTATTCAAAATAAATATACTAAGATTTTTCTTCAATTAAATTTTTTCCAAATTTGTGTCCTACTTGAATTATTTCACCAAAATAAACACCCGTTATTTTTTTGTCCTACTTGATTTCTTTCAACAAAAAAACACCCGTTTTTTCTCCCTACTTAATTTTATCAAAAAACACCTGATTTTTTCATCCAAATTTGTGTTCTATTTGGTCTTTTCCAAATTTATGTTCACCCGCTTTTTCTCCCTACTTGGTTTCACCAAAAAAATGTCGGATTTTTTTCATCCAAATTTTTGTTCTATTTGGTATTTTCCAAATTTGTGTTCTATTTGGTCTTTCCCAATTTGTTTTCAATTTGATTTGTTTTGCCTATTTGATTTCATGTTTGGTTTGTACATTCTGTCCTTCTATATAAATTCTTGAGCTTTTTTAATTGTTCATCGTTATAAACTGTTATGGTTTTTCATTGTTCATATTTGGTTTGCCATTATTCATCGTTCTTCGTCTCAACACAGTTTCAATAATTTTATTGTTAGGTTTTTGTCGTTATATCATCTCTCCTTTTTACATTGTTAATTTAAACACAATATATTACTTGCTATGCCATCTTAAATTGCTTAGTTTAATTTAGCTTAACGTATACATCAGTCTACTTAGATTGAGGTGTACATTAGACTACTATTTTGTTTTTCACCGATTCTGTTATTACCTTATTGTCTCCTGTTAGTTGAATATATTATAATTTCGGTTGTTCAAACTAACCTTCTTTATCTACCCACCTACACACAAGATTCACATATTCAGGTATAATTCTCCTCATCTCACAAATTTACCTCTATTATAAAATTATGAAATTATATGTTCTTATCGTTTTAACTTTTTTTTCTTAAAGCTTATTACTATGGATCCAATCACCGAAGTTGTGGGTATCAACATCTTGCGTTATATTTGATTTGTGCATTCCATACTTTTATAGAAACACTTATAAGTTTAATCTTTTGTCAATTTGATTTACAGTATCTTGAAAATATGAGAATATGTAAATATTGATCGAAAATAGAAGTTTTCTTGAGTTGAGAAGTTTTAGCAAGAGTTCCATCCATGGTACCTCATCCAGAGGCAAAAGTCCTATATATGAGGTTGGTAATTACAAACTTGGAAAGAAATCAATAATTGCAAACTTTGAAAGTTTTAATGTATAGCTGTAAAATCAATGATTGTACTTTTTTCATCGAATGTTGCCTCATAAACTTTGCCGAATTCAATTGAAATTGGAGATGTAGATAGAGTACTAGGACCAAAGTAGTGGCCAAAGTCATAAATACAAGTTTATAGCATGAAGTGAAGAAAACAAAAATATTTTATTTGTTTATACTATATATCGACTTCACTTGCATGGGAAGAATGAAGGAATGTCAATCGATACTCTAATTTTTTGGCATAGGAATATGCAGTAATTTCTATATTTTGTTTGCTGGATTCAACTCTGTACTAAATCTAAAGAAGAAAAGGGATTAAGGTAAGAGGGTTCCTCTCCGGGATGAATGACAATGTCACACCCCAATATTGGATGAGACAAACAACAACTATAGGAACACATACTATAAAAATAACCTAGATGAGAAAATGAATCACTATACAAATGAAATTGCTGATAAGAAGCTGTATTTACAATAGCAACCAATTAGACAATCCGATACATATGACATGTAAATCTATGAATACATATGACTGCTTTATAATGTCTACAAAGCCTCTAATGGAATTCATGACTGTAAAACCATTAAAAAATATATGCTGAAGACTCGTCAAGGCCCTAAATCAACTTGAAGCTCACCAACAGCTACTGAGTTTCCTGTACTTCTATTAGGGAGATCTACTAACTAAGAACCTGTTCTTGCAACATAGAACGCTAGTCTCCCGTGAGGGTCGTCAGTACGAAGTAATGTGCTGACTATGTAAGGCATGACATAACCATAAGTGAAATAAGAGATTAATGAAATCAGGGACCAGTATATAAATGTATAGCTAAGGATGAACGACCACCTTTACTTACATTTGTGGAAGCCTGTACATTACATGTTTTTCTTTACTTTACTATTCTTTGCTTTATAGTCTTTGTAAGCCATGTGATATATATAACCAACTGAATAGTGATAAAAGAGGATGAACCATGCTAGGCCTTATATCCCTGGGATACGTTCCCTATTAATACACAAATCGGGATCGAACAATGCTAGGCTTTCCTTTTACCCCTGGGATACCACCCGATAATTGAATTGACCCATGCTAGGTGTTCCTTCCGCCCTTGGGATACCACCCATAAATCTATGTATTGGGATCGGCCCATGCTGGGCTTTTTTCCCTGATCTACCACCCACATATAAACATATTCACGTTACTTTATTTCTTTAATCTTTGAAATTGTTATTTTGGCGGCCACAATATTATTAAGCTTTGGGACTATAGACCAGTAAAAAGAAATATGTGAATATTCACTTGAGGAAATAACAATGAAGTAGCAAGTATTTGTAATTGTAATAGCAATGTAATACTTTGGAGCATAAATGACACAATCAGTACTTTGACATCTTAAATGGAACATAGGTGCATTTCGAGTTAAGGCATATAACTCAATATAAGAGATCGGCTTTCTAGACAGTGATGCAACTAAATACTTAGTAAACAGTGTCAAATGAAAGGTACATGAACATAAGAACTACTGGAGCATGTCGATAGATTCGATTTAGGGATAAATACATATTCCATGTAAGGAGATGCAAACTATAGAATGGAACGAGTAGGGATACTGCGAGGTAACATTATAGACTACGACAATGGGAGTGATTCCCAATGAAGGGAACATGTAAATGTGTGAGAAAATAAAGTATATTATCAAATAGACAATTGAAGAAAGTTGGTAGTAAATGGGCATATTGCATACATAACACATGAGCACACTTACCATGTGTAATCTAGGGTCTTATTGACATATAGAAAAGGAACAAGGGTTTAACTGGAAAGTGTAAATACATAAATATAGTAATAAATACATATTTGAAATACTTTGACACATTTGTGAGATCATAGGGAGTAGGAACAAGGTCATTATTGACACTGAAAATCGTACATCATTTCCATATATCCTTTACTAGTGAGAACACTTGGGAAGCTTACTTTGTTGGTACTAACACTAATATGAGATTTCATGCCAAAGAAGATGAAAAAGATTATCCTTACATACCTTATCTTCCGACCAATGTCAGCAATTCAGCCTTTCCTTTTAAGTGTTACACTACAATATAAGGACATAATGAAGCTAATATTAGAACCTACTCACATTCTAATTCTAAAAAAATAGTAGCTAAATACTTGACGGGTAGTAAGACCATCCAAACCCCCAAACACATGATGTATCACCATACCCTTATTTTATACTTCAATGGAAGTTTCATTCAACCATTGTATAAGGTGAATCACTTTCTCATAAAAGCAATATAGATAAAACAACCCATATATAGTCACAAAATCCATAAACCGCCAGAACAACCCCCATGTTTGCACCTTCATTTCTACCCTGTACTAAAATCAACCAATCCTTTTTAAGGCCAGACATGATTTCCTAACTTCTCAATAGAGTAATATAGATCCAACATCACAATATAGTTAGAAATGTTGAGCTCATTCTTTCAATTACCATCCCATGAGTTTCAATATACAAGTATGTATAAAATGCGCAAATGAGCTAACAATTATAAGTTAGGGTAGAGCCTTACCTTGGATATCTCAATCTATTATTTCCCCCCAATTAATATCTTTGTGACCTTCTTTAAATCACAAAATAGAAAAGGAACATTAGCACAAGCATCAGATGAAAATAGACCAACAACCCAAGCTTGTGACATAAAATTCCTACCTTAATCTTTGAAAGATAATTGTAGCACCTTGGCTACTAACACATATATATTCACTCCCCTTAAATAACTTTCTAATGTATTCAAAACTAAGGAGAAGAGAAGGTGATCTTATGGGCTGCTTTACAGAAAATATTTTGAAGAACACTTAGAACCCTAATGAAAAATAGGGAGGTTTTTTTAAGGATAGAATAGAGAGATCAAAAGACTTGAGAGAAATTGAATTTGATGATAAAAGTGAGAGTTTATTGATAATTTTTTGACATTTAAAGGACTTACTTTGCTGGCTCATTCTCTTCTTTATTTCCAGCCACCATTTGGCTCTAATTTGGACCATAAATACTAAGTAGGTGATGCACCTACTTTGGCCATTTAAGCTGGTCAAAAGTACGAGCAGGTGATGCACCTGCTAGGACATTTTTAAGTAACTCTTTCTGGGCTTGGAAAGATTGGGACTAGGGCTTCCATTCTCCTTATTTTCTTTTAGTTAATTTGGGCCTCAAATAAGTCCATCAATATAGGCTTAGATTTGGTTGATTAGTCTAAGTAGGTGATACATCTACTTGTCACCTACTAGCTTAATAAAGTCAAGAAAGAACCTCATTTATTTTATCCTATATTTCCAACATCTTAATCCTTCTACTCTATCTTAACACTTAACTCTGATTTTAAGCTTATATACCTCCTTACAATCTCAAGTTTAAATATTTTGTCAGTGATAAGTTGGTTGTGTATGTTTAGAAATATACGGGGCATTCCATTATCCCCTCTTTGGATCATTCGTCCTCGAATGAAAAGTATAGATAATGGATTGATTAACCCTAGAATTTTCCATAAAAATGTGCTAGAGTTTTCTTTGTAAATAGGACTGCACCAAATATGTTGGATAACAAGAATCACGTATAGAGCCTCATAGGGCATCTCAATAGATATAATACAAGAAATGAGAATATGATAAATAAACCTCCTCTCTTGGCCATGTATTTTGGTGAAGGTCATTTCAGTTTAGCATAATCTTCCTTATTTTCTTCTTTAGACAAGTAAAATACATAGAATTAAGGAATTTAAGTATAAATCAATGCCTAAATGTATGACATCTGAGTGAGATATCAAATAAGCAAATGCTTATGAAATATGTGATCAGATAAGCGAAGTACATGATTTAAAATCCTCCTATTGATGTTTGGAATAAGGATAGGTATTTAGGATTCTTATCATCTTTTACTTTCTAAGCAACTTGTTCTATATTTCGTTCACCCACAATCACTTTACTGGAGGCTATATCCCACAAATAATCGAAAGCTGTATCTTTTGTCCTTAACTTCTTGACCTAACAACTAAAAAATAGCTATGGGGACTTATTTGAATAATAGGTCCTTGTTCCTTTACTATCCTTAAGGGGTACAATGAAGAATGGATCTCCCACAAATTTCTATAAAATGGAAACACGAGGGATTAACTTCCCCTAATTACTATCTTTGTGACCTTCTCTAAATCATAAAATAGGAAAGGAACATTAGCACAAGCATCAGACGAAAATAGACCAACAACCTAAGCTTGTGACATGAAATTCTTACCTTAATCTTTGAAAGATAATTGCAGAACCTTGGCTTCCAACACCTATATATTCACTCCCCATGAATAACTTTCTAATATATTCGAAACTAAGGAGAAGATAAGGTGATCTTATGGGCTGCTTTACGGAAAACATTTTGAAGAACACTTAGAACCCTAATGAAAAATAGGGAGGTTGTTTTAATGATAGAAGAGAGAGATCAAAAGACTTGAGAGAAATTGAATTTGATGAGAAAAATAAAAGTTTATTGATAATTTTTTGGCCTTTAAAGGCATTACTTGGCTGGATCATTCTCCTCTTTATTTCCATCCACCATTTGGCTCTAATTTGGACCATAAATACTAAGCAGGTGATGCACCTACTTTGGCCATTTAAGCTGGTCAAAAGTCCAAGTAGGTGATGCACCTGCTAGGAAATTTTTAAGTAAATCTTTGTGGGTTTGGAAAGATTGGGACTAGGGCTTTCATTCTCCTTATTGTCTTTTAGTTAATTTGGGCCTCAAATAAGTCCATCAATATAGGCTTAGATTTGGTCGATTAGTCTAAGTAGGTGATACATCTACTTGTCACCTAAGTAAGCACCTCATTTATTTTATCCTATATTTCCAATATCTTAATCCCTCTACACTATCTTAACACTTAACTCTGATTTTAAGCTTATATACCTCCTTACAATCTCAAGTTTAAAAATTTTGTCAGTGATAAGTTGGTTGTGTATGTTTGGAAATATACGGGGCATTACATCATCCCCCCTTTGGATTATTCGTCCTCAAATGAAAAGTATAGCTAATGGATTGATTAACCCTAGAATTTCCCACAAAAATGTGCTACAATTTTCTTTGTAAATAGGACTGCACCAAATATGTTGGATAACTAGAATCACGTATAGAGCCTCATAGGGCATCTCAATAGATATAATACAAGAAATGAGAATACGATAAATAAACCTTCTCTCTTGGCCATGTATTTTGGTGTAGGTCATTTCAGTTTAGCATAATCTTCCTCATTTTCTTCTTTAGACAAGTAAAATACATAGAATTAAGGAATTTAAGCATAAATCAATACCTAAATGTATGATATCTGAGTGACATATCAAATAAGCAAATACTTATGAAATATGTGATCATATAAGGGAAGTACATGTTTTAAAATCCTCCGATTGGTGTTTGTAATAAGGATAGGTATTTAGGATTCTTATCATCTTTTACTTTCTAAGCAACTTGTTCTATATTTCAGTTCACCCATAATCACTTTACTGGAGGCTATATCCCATAAATAATCGAAGTCTATATCTTTTGTCCTTAACTTCCTGACCTAACAATTAAAAAATGGCTATGGGGACTTATTTGAATAATAGGTCCTTGGTCCTTTACTATCCTTAAGGGGTACAATGAATAATGGATCTCTCACAAATTTCTCCCAAAAAATCATAAGACTTTCTAGACAATTCACTGTATAATTTATAAGTCCTGATATACTGAGGGCTTAACTTCCCTTATTTCATAAATTTTATGATACTTTTCACAGGTGATTCTTATAAGAACATATATCTGTTAATTTGAACTCTAAGTATTGTGTTGCACTCTTGGGTAGGCGTTATGCTAAGCCATTGTATAGGGTTATACTAAAATTCACATATATGCTCAAGATTTTCTGACCACAATCCTCATTTCATCAAGATACAAGGAAACTTTATCCCAACAATTTCAATACTTTGATCAATAAGCACAAAAAGGCATATAACATATGGACAAATATGTCACATAAAGTCTATGATATATAATTAAATTATTAGCACAAAAGGGGCACTTAACCTATGAACTTATGAACCTAAGAAGTATGCAACATATTTGCAATTGAGCTATAAAAATATGTGAATTATGTCCAAGTAAGCTATGAAAACATGTATTAGGTTGCACATACAAACTATAAAGTAGGATGTAAGAAAATGAAATATAAGACATGTAGCATGTGGTCGGATATATTATAAGTACAATAGTATGCGAGCAGTTGAGATAACTCATGGAACAAATGATGCAAATAATGTACAAATACACTATGAAATCATATATCCATATAAACAGGTAGACTATAAAACATGAAGCTATACAAGAAAGAGAACTATGAAATCAAAATCACATTGAGCAAGTGGACTATATCGCATGGATAAGTAGACTAATATGTCAATAGGTACACGTATGGAATATGAGAAAATGTGCACATAGACAGATAACTAACTATCAGGCTTATAATTATTAAGCAAGTAGGCTTTGAGGCACGTAACATATAAGGAAATGGTCTATGAAGCATATAACCATAGACAAGTGATCTGCGGCAAGTAACCCATGTGATATACAATATATAGGAAAAGGTATTATAAAATATATGGAAATAAGTAAGGGTTCTATGAAAGGGCTAACACCTACATGTAAGTGTTCTACGACACACGTAACAAATAAGAAAATAATCCACTAAGGGCAAATGACAAGCGAATATAAGTTATGGAACATGTAGCATGTATATTATGTACCAAACTAACCTCTAGAAACTAGGAGTCATCTTATTAAATCGTTCTGCCACATTAAGTGCAAGCATACGATCACTAACGTTAAATAATAAGTGGGATAATTCTGCTCATGTTCTTTACTCACCTTAAAACACATGAAATTGGTTTCCCTATATTATCTTTCTAACCTCCTATGAATTCTCTTTATCGACGTTTCCTTCTGATTCAATGTAAATACTAGGTCCATGATAGAAAAAAATCCTTAACAGTTCATTTTTATGAGTAAGAGGTCAAGGTCAACCTTATCTTTGCTACTGACCTAGAACATCATTACAACCAATGTTTGGTACCATATAAAAGTTCAAATAAGCAAGTTACTAATGAAATTTAAAGGCACTATTGTATATAAACACTTATTTACAACAAGTCAAACATAAATTTCAAGTACTTGCAAAATTATATCATAATTCTAAAACATCTGTCGTTTAGTCACTTTGGGCTTAACTAGATGGGCCAATCCATGGTAACTAATTTTTCCATAACAAGTGAGGACTAAAAAATCTTGTATCTTAACAAGTGATGGCAATCCAATACCTTTAATCGAGTAATTTAAATAAGCTAGGCATCAAGGGAATTGCTATATCAGGGAGTCAAGTGAACAAACGGTACTTTATACTTCACATCAATTTTAACAACCATCAGAACTCTATGCATATGCATAACAAACTATCTCTTATTTTAATAGGGATAATACAAATGCATCCTTAAATGATAGGTTAGGTCAAGTGTATATCTTCTTATCACCCCTCTATTCTTGTATTTAATAAGACTAGGCATCAAAATATGCATTCATATTGAGTTAGAATGTCACTCTTACCTACTTTGATGTCTAACTAATACCTTTTTAATCAAAATTACTAGCTTCGTGTATTCTAATTCCACTACAATTAGCCTAGCTAATCACAACTTAGGTCTAACTAGTCAATATTCCTTTTTCAACCTTAAGGTGTAGTCATATACTAATCCTCTATATCCTAAACATAGAACCGTAGGAACCAAGTGTACATAAACTTTTATATAAAATAATTGGAAATTCTCATCCTAGAGTTTTCTAACCACAAAATAGATTGCATGTTATTATTACCTATTCGGGGTGGTCATACACACATACCTTATAAAAAGATAAATACTAAAATCTAGAATGATATCTAGTTGGTGTTTGGTCCTTATCAACTAACTAGGGGTATCCCTAGTAATGTTATCACATTGAAAGGTTCACCTTTTAGACTATGCTACTAGCCTCTTTCAATTAATACAAAACTAGTTTAACAGATTCTATTTTCAAAATGAGTGTAACTCTAAAACCCTATATGTTTACTATTAAGGTACTAAATGTCCTCCGTAAGATTAAATCCTATATATTAAAGGACTCGTGTGGAGGAAATCTCAGACCCAAGAACCATTCACATCCTTTTAAGAAGCGCACTAAGAAATGTTTGCAACCCTTCTTTATGACTAGTTAACCATTTATAATACAAAAAAATTAATAACCCTATTATATCTTGCTCAAATGAACCAAGACAATACAAATAGTACAAATGCAGCCTTATGTGCAAGTAACACAAAAACCATTGCACTATTGTAGGCCGTGAGGGTCGGACTAAATTGGCTTACCCTAATATGAATTTTAATAACTTGAGAGACTTCTTTATAGGTTGCCTCTTAGGCATTAGTGGTGCTATCCTTTTTGCCATCTTTGACCTTAGCTATAATAGGCATTGTATGAATATGAGAGATCATAGTACGAGTAGGAATGGACTCCTTAACACTGCTCTATCACACGGCATGAAATATAAAGGAAATTAACATTTCCTAAATGTCCAAGTAGCCCCTTAATTATTAATATGGCGTGCAACACATTCATAAGTAAGGCTCTAGTAGACACGACTTTGTCGACTCCCTAGGATGAACAGTTCTGATATCATTTCTGTCACACCCCAATTCTGGATGAGGCAGATAACAACTATAGGAACACATACTATAAAAATAACCTACATGAGAAAATAAATCACTATACAAATGGAATTGTTGATAAGAAGTTGTACCAATTAGCCAAACCGATACAAATGACATGTAAATCAATGAATACATATAACCGCTTTACAATGTCTACAAATCCTCTAATGGAATCCATGACTGTTAAACCATTAAAAAATATATGCTAAAGATTAGGCAAGGCCCCGAATCAACTTGGAGCTCACCAATAGCCGTTGAGTATCCAATACTTCTATTAGGGAGATATACTAGCTAAGAACCTGTGCCTATAACATAGAACGCTAGACCCCATATGGGACATCAGTATAAAGTAATGCACTGAATATGTATGGCATAAGATAACCATAAGTGAAATAAAAGATCAATGAAATTAGGGATCAATATATAAATATATAGATAAGGATGAACGACCACCTTTACTTACACTTGTGGAAGATTGTACATTACATGCTTTTCTTTACTTTATTAGTTTTTGCTTTATAATCTTTGTAAGCGATGTGATATATATGATCAGATGATCAGAGGTAAAATAGGATGAGCCATGCTAGGCATTATACCCCTGGGGTACGTTCCTCATTAATACACAAATCGGGATTGACCCATGCTAGGCTTTCCTTTCACCCCTAGGATACCACCCGATAATGGGATCAACCAATGCTAGGTGTTTATTCCACCCCTGGGATACCACCCATAAATGTATGTATTGTGATTAGCACATGCTAGGCTTTAGCCCCTGAGCTACCACCTACATATAAACATATTCATGTTACTTCATTTCTTATGTTTGAGATTGTTATTTTGGTGGCCATAATATTATTAAGCTTTGGAACTATAGACCGGTACTAAGAAATATGTGAATATGCACTTGAGACAATAACAATGAAGTAGCAAGAATTTTTAATTGTAATAGAAATGTAATACTTTGGAGCTTAAATGACACAATCAGTACTTTGACATCTCAAATGAAACATAGGTGCAATTCGAGTGAAGGTATCTAATTTAATCTAAGAGATAGGTTTTCTAGATAGTGATGTAAATAAATACTTAGTAAACAGTGTCAAATGAAAGGTACATGAACATGAGAAGTACTGGAGCGTGTGGAGAAATTTGACTTAGGTATAAATATATATTACATGTAAGGAGATACAAACTATAGAATGGAATGAATAGGGATTCTATGAGGTAACATTATAGACTACGGCAATGGGAATGATGCCTAATGAAGGGGATATGTAAATGTGTGAGAAAATAAAGTATATTATTAAATAGACAATTGAAGCAAGTTGGTAGTAAATGGGCAGATTGCATACCTAACACATGAGCACACTTACCATGTGTAATCTAGGGTCTTATTTATATGTAAAAGAGGAACACAAGTTTGACTGGAAAGTGTAAATACACAAATCTAGTAATAAACACATATTTGAAATGCTTTTGACACGTTTGTGAGATCATAGGGAGTAGGAACAAGGTCATTACTAATGCTAAAAATCATACATCATTTCCATATATCCTTTACTAGTGAGAACTCTTAGGAAGCTTACTTTGTTGGTACTAACACTAATATTAGATTTCATGCCAAAGAAGATGAAAAAGAATAGCCTTACATACCTTATCTTTCGACCAATGTGACTACGATAATTCAATCTTTTCTTTTAAGTGTTACTCTACAATATAAGGACATAATGAAGCTAATATTAGAACCTACTCACATTATCATCCTACAAAAATAGTCGCTAAATACTTGATGGGCAGTAAGACCATCCAAACCCCTAAACACATGGTGTATCACCATACCCTTCTTTTGTAATTCAATGGAAGCTCCATTCAACCATTGTATAAGGTGACTCACTTCCTCAAAAAAGAAATACAGATAAAACAACCTATATATAGTCATAAAATCCATAAACCACCAGAACAACCCCTCATGTTTGCACCTTTATTTCTACCCCGTACTAACATTAACCAATCTTTTTTAAGGCCAAACATGATTTCCTAACTTTTCAATACAATAATACAAGTCTAACATCACAATATAGTTAGAAAAGTTGAGCTCACTATTTCAATTACCATCCCATGAGTTTCAATATACAAGTATGTCTAGAATGAGCAAATGAGCTAATAATTAAAAGTTGGGGAAACACCTTACCTTGGATATCTTAATATGTTATTTTCCCCCAATTACTATCTTTGTGACCTAATCTAAGTCACAACATAGGAAAGGAACATTAGAACAAACATTAGATGAAAATAGACCAACAACCCAAGCTTATGACATAAAATTCTTACCTTAATCTTTAAAAGATAGTGGCAGCACCCTTGCTGCCAATGCCAATATATTCACTCCCCTTGAATAACTTTCTAATATATTCGAAACTAAGGAGAAGAAAAGGTGATCTTATGGGCTGCTTTACAGAAAATATTTTGAAGAACACTTAGAACCCTAATGAAAAATACGAAGGTTGTTTTAAGGATAGAAGATAGAGATTTAAAGACTTGAGAGGAATTGAATTTGATGAGAAAAATAAGAGTTTATTGGTAATTTTTTGATCTTTAAAGGCCTCACTTTTCTGGCTCATTCTCCTCTTTATTTCCAGCCACCATTTAGCTCTAATTTGGACCATAATTGCTAAATAGGTGATGCACCTACTTTGGCCATTCAATAAGGTCAAAAGTCCAAGTGGCTGATGCACCTACTAGGACATTTTTAAGTAACTCTTTGTGGTCTTGGAGAGATTGGGCCTTGGGATACCATTCTCTTTATTTTCTTTTAGTTAATTTGGGCCTCAAATAAGTCCATTAATATAGGCTTCAATTTGGTCAATTAGTCTAAGTATGTGATACATCTACTTGTCACCTACTATCTTAATTAAGTCTAGCAAGAACCTCATTTATTTAATCCTATATTTTCTATATCTTAATCCCTCTACTCTAACTTAACACCTAACTCCTATTTTAAGCTTATATACCTCCTTACAATCTCAAGTTTAAATATTTTGTCAGTGATAAGTTGGTTGTGTATGTTTGGAAATATACAGGGTATTACAGACAAGTACCAATGGCAAACCACTACAGCAGTTGACTCTACTACTTTAAGCAATGGAAAAAGAGATAGTTGAAGTTTATGCTTTTGTGCTTTATACCATTTTCTTATCATATTTATGATTCATGTTCAACTTGTATCAATAGCCACCGCAAAAGAGGAGATGAGGCATGATAGTAAGAAAATTTGCCCTGGAATATCTCTCTGTCATTGGGACTCATACAGAATGTAATGTTGTTTTTTCACAATAGAACAAAAAATGGTTGGTATTGCTATACACGCTTCTCTTCTGATACTGCATCCCTCTTCTCTTAGATTAATACAAGTAAGGATTATACTTTTTTCCTCCTACTTCTGCTTCCCTTAGTTAGATGATAAATAATTATTTTACTTTCTATTTCAAGACCTTGATACCGGTAACATTGGACCCCATGTATGTTGTGGAGAGAGATACCTAATTAAATAATTGTCCTCTTCATAAAATAAACAAACCTGACATTTTTAGCTTCGTCTTTCACCCTTTTAAGGCCTGACATAAGAATGTGTAAAATTTAAAATGTTATATATTTGCTTAATTCTATTAGGCGGTTTCTCTATTCGTGCGATAGTAACAATAAGTATACCCTTTTTATATAACTATGTTAATAATTAAATCTATAGATTCAAATATGCACATCCATATGTTATATCTTTTTGGTCTGAATCTTTTGATATCCATTGTTGGATTTATTTGGACGAGGGCCATGCGCTTCTTGATGTTTGTATGTAAGTTTGTGCTTTTGGAGTCTATTTATCTGATGAATTTCTTTGTTATATTCTATTCATAATCACATGAAAAGATATCCTATCTATGTTAATTCTTTTGCACTAGGATGCAAATTGTCTGCCACTTTGGCTTTTGTTTTCATATGCTACTAACTATACAAGTTTCTTTATCTATTTTTAAGTTAAAAATTACAGTTGGTTTGGATTAATAAGGTGGTCAACAGTGGAGCGAAAGTAACAGAGATGGTTAGTTCAAAGGCCCTATAAGGATAAAAAAATAAGATAAAACTAGCTACTTTAATCCTCAGTGTCCCTCCTGAACAAGGTTGTTCCTTCACCTTTCTTCACTTTTGCCTTTATTGGATGAAGAAAATATTTTTGTATCTCTGTACTATCATGCTAGAGTTTGTGCTTTTGCTAGTGTGTATTGTCATCATGTGTCTTGTTTGTGATCTTGCAATTCTAGTACTAATTTGGTTGGAATAAAAAGAACTCTAGATTCAAGAGTTGTCAACTTTTTGAACTAGAATTTGTAGATTTTCCTTACCACCTTCGCTCAATAAAAGACAGACGCATGATTTTTGACACGATGCAAGACTGTGAGCATGAATGGTAACGATGCAAGTATTTGATTATATTAGGGAATCTTTTGGATAACTTAAAGATCACAAACAAGGAACCTTTGAAAGGTTTTTATCAACTTATGTGTTGTTTACTAAGCTTGTATATATAAGTTGTTACTATTGAAAACTTACCATGGTGTTATGTATGGGTAGGCTTTATGGGATGTTTCAAGAAAAATACCAACATACATGTAAAATTCTATTAAAATACTAATTAGTGTCCTTTTTGATTTATGAATCTTGATTAGAAAAAAGCCTTCTGATTTTGGGTTCTTCTTCATAAAGGTTATATGGTATCACAAATTATTAGATTCATCATTGGTAGAGTTGAGAAGGCAGAAGGTATTATTTTTTTTCATTATCAATTGTTTGAGGTTATAGTTTGATTTTGATGAACATGCTTAGTTGATAACTATAGAATATATTTGAAAATTTCCTAGCTTTAAATTTACTTTTGTCTTTTGTTAAAGAGCCATGTTTACCTACTCAAGCTTAGGTGATTTAAGTCTTTTTTTAATTCTTCTTAGAGTACATGAAATTTTGAGATGTGATGCATTCTACAATGACTTGGTGTTGAAAGATGATATAGAGTAGTACATATTTAGCTTTAATTCTCTTTTGTATCATTAGCGTGACATTTATTTGTTACAACAACAAGATTTATTCAACTCTCATGAGGGGCCATGTAAATCATGATATCCGCACCTATTAGCATATCTTTTGTAGCTTGTCTATCGTAAATCTTGTGCCTAAATCAGTGCAGCTAAATGATAAATTTAGGGGCATGAGGCATCAATTTGTGATTGATTAATCTTTGCTATTAAAAAACATATTATTTTAGCACCAGGTATATACCTTGAAGGTATATAGAGGAAAGAGAAAAATGATACAAGCTGCTGAAGAGAATGAAAGACCAGAGGAGTTCGATATATTTTGGGGCTAGAAGCGGGCCTAATGTTGGAATTAGGAAAAAATATTAGGTATAAAAGAGTAAATTTTGATATTACAGTTTTGTTGATATTCACCAGATGAATCATTGTGTTGTCTTTGTGTGTTTCTTGAAGAATTTGTTTTCACTGGATTAGACGTTAATTTCCTCATTCCACTCTATTGTTTAGTTTGTTATACTTTGATAAAAGTAGTGAAAGCTGAAAAATGAGGCAACATCCCAAATTGGTATATCTAACATGCAAACATGAAAGATGTTCAAAATTTGCAACATCGAGCACACATGAGACAGACTATATGTGCAGCTATATATTAATTATCCATCACCACCAAAGAATTCATTTTGAAAAAACTCTAATCTAAAACTTCCTCACTAAATCACACTTCTCTTGCTCTAAAAGTGTACTTTAAATAAAGGTACTCTCTAAAAGTATACTTTAATTGAGGGTAAAAGAAGTGATAAATAAAAATAAGAGAAAGTAATAAATGAATGTAATGATCCCTCAATTGCTGAAGAAGCTTACTAGAGAAAGAGAGATGATGAAGACATTAACAATATTATCCAAGCTAACATGCAATGCAAAAATGAACATACAAATCCAAGCTTTATTGAAGAAAGTGATAATATATAAAAACTTAAATTTTGAGGGTGCATACACATAAACATTTATTTAACAAATATTAATCAAAATATACTTCAAAGCTTCCCTAATTTTGAGATTGAAATCTCTAACTAGAATAAGGAAGTGTTTGGTAACATCTTTATAAAGAAGAAACACATCCGTGCCAGACTTGAGGGGATCAAAAAGTCCTCACATTATCCCCACAGTCTCTTTCTTTAGACCCTTGAGTCTCAACTCTCAAAAGAGTTCAGTGAGATCGTCTAACAAGAACAAGAATTCTAAAGAATCAAATCTAGGATAAACTGGTTGGCTGAGGGAGACTCCACTACCAGGTTCTTTCATACCTCTACCCTCAATAAGAGGAGGAAGAACAACATATCTGCTCTTAAAGATGATAATGGGAATTGGAGCTATTCCCAAGAGGAAATCAGTTCTGAGATCCTTTGATTCTACTCTAATCTCTTCTTCTTTGATCACTACAGCAACCCCATTAGATGCCAACACAACCCCTCCTCCAAGGGATCTATCAGAACTGAGGACCACCATCTTCTTGATTTTATTTCTTCACCCATTGAGATTAGGAAGGCTGTCTTCTCCTTTAAACCCACCAAGGCCCCAGGTCCATATGGCCTACACCCACTATTCTACCAAAAATTCTGGGACATCCTGGGTCCCCCCACCATCCAATTATGTATTAAAACTTTCTATTACATGAAAATAGAGAGCAAAGTCAACTCCACCTATCTCTGCCTCATTCCTAAATACTCCAATGCCATTAGCTTGAGAAACTTTAGACCCATTGGCATTTTCAACACTTAGTACAAGATAGTTACTAAAATTATAGCTACTAGACTCAAACCTTTCCTGGCCAACATCATTGTTCCTACTCAGTCTAGCTTCCTACCAAATAGAAGGACCTCTAACAATGCCATCATCATCCAGAAGGATATCTCTCACTTCAAGAAAATGAAAGGTAAAAGGGCCAACTTGATCCTCAAGATTGACCTTGAGAAGCTTTTGATAGAATTAAATAGTCCTTTGTGAGACAAGCCCTCGACTTTTTCAATATTCCCCCCAGGCTTACTAATCTCATCATGTCTTGCATTTCCTTCTTCTCCATCTCCATTCTAATAAATGTGAACAAAACTGAGCCTTTCAATCCAACCAGGGGGATAAGGCAGGGGGATCCTCTTTCTCCTTACATCTTCATCATGTGCATGGAGTTACTGTCCAGGAGAATTGATCATGAGGTGGATATCCTCAATTGGAAACCCATAGCTATTAGCAAAAGAGGCCCAAAAATCTCTCACCTCTTTTTTGCTGATAATCTTACCCTATTTGCTAAAGCTAATAAGGTAAATTGCTGGACCATCAAGAACACCTTCCAAAGCTTCAGCCAACATTCTGGACAAAAGATCAACCACCTCAAATCCAAATTCCTTTTCTCCCAAAATAGCAACCTGAGAGATAGAACCACCTTCTCTTCTATCCTTAATATTGAGGCTAAAGATAACTTTGGGATACCCGGGCTTCCTCATCTTCACTCAAAAGCCATGTACCAATGATTTCCAATTCATTGTAGACAATCTAAATTCTAAGTTGGCTAGTTAGAAGACGAATTTCCTCAACCTAGCAAGCAGAACCATCCTCACAAAATCCTCTCTGAGTAGCATTCCTACCCATGTCATGTAATACATCTCCCTCCCTTCTAACATCCACAAATCCATTGACCAAATTCAAAGAAACTTTTTCTGGGGATCAACTGTAGAGAAGAAGAAAACCCACCTTCTGAACTAGGACACCATTACCACCCCTAAGGATAAAGGGGGCCTAGGTCTCCAAAAGTCCAACATCAGGAATGATACAATATTGGCCAGTCTAGCATGGAGGCTCAATAAAAACCCTCAGACCCTTTGGGCAAACATTCTCTTTAGAAAATACTACCAGGATAGTAGATGTCTATCCAGCAAAAGTACCTACAGCATGCTAGCAGGTACTTTTGAGAGTGACAACAGAACCAACTCCATCAGTCTCAAGTGGATCTGGAAAACAAGAATCCCCCCTAAAATTAAAACCTTCCTCTGGCTTATATACCATAACAGACTTCCAATAAGCCACACCCTTGCCAAGATGAAAATAAAAAAATCCTCTAATTGCAAAGCTGCAATTACCACACTGAAGATATTGACTATATCTTTCATGAATGCCCAAAGGTCCACCATTACTGTAAAGCTGTCATTGATAAAAGTATATCTAAAAACCAGCTTAACCAATATCTTTTTCATCCCTCTAACTGGGGTAAAACTTGGAAATCTCTCCACCATACTCCTTATGACAAGATCTTGGATTGGTTGGACCTTCTACCCTTTTGACTTTGGTCGATTTGGAGGAATAGAAACCAAGATACTTTCAACAACTCCAACATCACCCGTAATATCTCTAACACTTAATTTGAAGCTGTGGAGTACAAAATGACCATAATAAATAATAATACCCTTGCTTAATTCAAATTCATCAATGTTAGGTGGGAACCCCCAACAAAAGGGATGTTTAAACTTAACACGGATGGTAGCTGCATAGAGAACCTTAGAAAAGGAGAAATAGGGGGGGGGGGGGGGGGGTTATCAGATCTAGCTCTGGGGAATGGATTGTAGGTTTCTACAAATCCTTCCATAAGACTACTAACAACTACATGGAGCTCAAAGCCCTTGTGGAGGGGATAAAACTAGTAGAGCAAAGGAACCTGCTACCCATTGTGATTAATACTGACTCTGCTGAGATTATCAATATGCTTAACACTGGAAACTTACACTATGATGCTTTGCTGGATGATTGTAGGTCAAGACTAAGAAAGTTAGGGGGACATGTGATATCCCACTGTTTCAGGGAACAAAATGGTGTGACGAATCTTATGGCCAAGCAGAGAAAAACATCAACTGACTTTGTAGATATCCAGATTTTTGAAGTTCCACCTTTGTGTGCTGCACAGGCTCTAGGGGAAGACAACGCAGGAACTTTTTTTGAAATGAGGGTTAATGATCGTAACATAAACAATGAATCCTTCCTTTTTAGTTTCTCTATTTTGGATCCTGGCTAATATAGCAGGATGGTTATGGTGGTGCATGGAAAACTCTTCCTTTTTTAATTAATGCATATCTTTTTAATAAAAAACATATTTTGTAGGAGATCAATATATTGGTGAGTGAAATTGTGAACGGAGCACGAAATGGTTGTGCTAATACACCTCCCGTTAATCATCGGATAATTACTAATCCGAACCGAACCAACGGATATCTTATAGGTTGCTAATGGATTAGTATATTTAAAAGTCGATATCTGATAAGTCGAATCGTTAAGTATATTTATCCGTTTGATCAGCCCGATAAGCAGCCCTACCCCTTACCCCTCTTCACACACATGCTTTCATCCCCATCCTAATACCCCGCTCTAATCAAATTTATACAAAAAAAATATTAATAGTAAAAAAAAATTATTTCATATTTTTTTGTTATATTATTAATAATTTAAATTTATAACACCTCTCAATTTCCGTACTTGATGTACATTTTTAAATTATTTTTTTTATTACACTCATAAGCAATTGAGTTTTCTTATCTCTTATCTTAAAATATACAAATTAAAATAGATAATTTTGATATGCATAACAAAAAATTAAATAAAGATTAGAAGAGGACTCCATAATAATCTAATTTGTTAGATTTTATCTCCATTTAAAACTAGTTACACTTTTTATCTCATATTTAATTTTAGTTTTTCTATTTACTCAAATTCAAAAAAAAATTATAAAATTTTTCTAAAAACTAAAAGGAATTCCATAATGTATGTAACATTTCTTGAATATTAATTTTAGAGGAAAAAGTAAAATCATAAATTCATCAAAATATAAGATTTTACTTGTTATAGTTAAGAAAACACTTTTGAAAATTTAATTTATTTTACATCATGTTAATTATACCCTAAGATATTATATTAAAAATTTACCTTTTAAGCCTATGATTTGAAATTAAATGACATCCAAAATCACTAAAAAAAAAATTTATAAATAAATTAAATTTGCAAGTAAAATTTAAAAAGGAATAATAAATTAGACTATCTAAATGTCTATAAATCTGCTTTGTAAGACTCCTAATATATGTGAATGTGGTACTTATTAGATACAGAAAACAGACAATCATAAATTCCATACAATTGAACTAAATATTAAAAAAATAGCTATTCATTAAAACAACATTGAAAAGAAAACAATAATATCAAGCACATACTTAAAAAAAACTTAAGCTTCCCAATTATACCAACAAAACTTCTACTTTTACAATAATCTATTATTTTCTTCTCTTCATTCTTCTTCATCCCTTTTGCAAGTCAACAATAGCAATAAAATTATTTCTAAAAATTAGAATAAACTTTCAAAAACACTTCTTCATAAATTAAACAATAGAAATGGTATTAATTTAAAATCGATTTATCTATAAGTCTTTTACTTATTAAAGTCTTTGTTTCTATTATTAGTAAAAAAAATTCTCCTTATCTTCTTCAAAGTTGTTATCATTTATAATGTGAGGCGAATTACCACAAAAATTAGATAGATATGTCAAGCCATTCAAAGGATACTTTTTCATAAGATAAAAATCAGGCTTTAATTAAGAAGGTAATGAATCAGTTAACATAATGCATATACTTTTAAGAAGAGCTTAAACCAGTGTAAATCATTAGGAAGACAATATAATCGATTTTACCGATTTACAACTTGATGATCAAATGTTGATTCAAACAAGATAAACATCAAAGAGATTTTAAACTGAAATTATTTAAGTGAAAAATATTTCTCAACCAAACTAGCCAAAGAAAAAGCAGTGAAAGACATCTTGAGTGAAATCACACATTTTAACAAAAAGACACATTTTAAGCATGTGTTGAGACGTCTGAATACACAATAACTCAACACCAACCTTTCTTAAACAATGAAGAAATGTCTAAATACGCAACAATTCAACACCAATATTTTTTAAATAATGAAGAAATTTAGATGCAACTCTATATTATCTATCGGGAACAATAGAAACAGGAAGGCATCCACACAGTGCGGGAGATTTCTGCTTAAGAAAGCACAAGATTCGACATTACAAATTTAACAATCATCCTAAAGCTAGCACTTAAGCGAACACTATAAGAAATATGAAATAGTGGAATATTACCTTTTTTTGGGCAGCGAAATAGGACAACAAGTTCACGACGACTTCACCAACTTGCTTTTGATTTGAAAAAAGACAAGGAAAAATAAAACTTGAACCAAAATTTGCATAACTCCAGGTTGGGGACAGAAGTCCAAATCCTAACCAAGTAGAGAAGTTTAGCCCTTTTTCGTTCGAAAAAAATCTTTAAACAATAGAGAGAAGGATTAATATGGAAATTCAAAAATCTCAATTCTTGAGAAATTGGTGATGTGGGATAGAGAATGTCAAGGGTATTTTTGAGAATGTTGATTAAGTATTTCAAATTGAGGATAAGATTTGATAAGCAAGTTGGAATTGTACTGTTTTTGTATGAATTTGAAATTCGAACGTTGGCTGAGCTGGACGGATTGGGTCGGGTTTTGCTGTTGGATTGTTGTTGTTTGAAAGTTGGTTTCTGGTGCGGGTTGGTTTTGCCAAAGCTCTTACGGTTGTACGTTTTGGTGTTGTACGACATTTTTTGTTGTTATGATGAAGCTGTTGTCATTGTTTATGGATTAAAGGGTAAAAGGGGAAAAAAGTTGGGCCGGGTATGTTTTAGATGGGCTGGGGAGGTTGATTGGGCTGGTGTTATTGTTAGTCGACCCATTTTTTAGGAAATGGGAAAGGGAGATTGGGTAAATTAGGAGGGTTTTGGGGTTATTTCCAAAATAACCCTAATTAGATTAGGATCTAGCCATCTTATTTAATTTTTGGCCAAATGAAAAATTAATTGGTCAATTACATTGCAATTATGGCCAATTTGATTTCATTCATGGCCAAATTTAACATGTTTACTAAATTAAAATGTAATTTGACATGAATTAATACCCAATTTAATCCCGAGTTTCTTGGTTAAATAAAATCAAACAAATATTTTTCAAATAAATTATTTTTGTGGATAAATTATTTTTAAATCAAGATTTTACCCATTTGAATTAATTTTCAAGATAACCCTTGATTAAAATCTAATTTTTTCATAAAAATAATTATTCAAGCGACAAAATTATACGACCTCGTATATACGGATACAAAAATATTTAATCGCTACTTATAATGACAAAATTATACAGATAAAATTTTTTAAAATTTTTTATCCAGATAACATAAATATTATAATTTTATTTAAAATAGAAGAATCTCAAAATTAAGCTTAGTCGCAAAGAAAAATAATTAGGTGTCAACAACTATTATTATTATTATTATTATTTTATTTTTTCCTTTTTTTTGGTAACTAATTTTTTCATTACCAAGTAAAGAGTTACAATTCTATAGTAGACTATAACATTGTCTACTATTTTCTAAAAAGTTCCAACATTACACTGCCTCAGGAAAGAAAGTTAAAAAAACTAGGCTACTAACAAATTCCTGTAATCTAAGTGGTGCTCTAACACAACAAACATATTCTATTTCCTTAGCTATTTGCTCTTCTGTTCTACTCTTTGTTTCAAAGATTCATTGGTTACGTTCCACTCAAATGGAATGGGTGAATTCTATGTATATCATCTTAAGTAATTGAGCTCTTTGTGATCTTCCTTTAGTGGTCTTTAAGATCCAAGTTAAATGTTGCTCCCAGGTTGTATGTAGTGGCTCAGTGAGTTGCATCCAGCCAAGAAGACGTGTCCAGATTCATTTGGAGACTGTGCACTCTTCAAATAGGTTAGCTTTTGATTCATTACATTGTTTACATAGGCTACACTTGGGTTAAACTTCAATACCCCATTTCAGCAGTCGGTCAGCAGTGGAAAGTCGATCCTATACATGAAGCCATATTTTGAAAACAACCTTTGGTCGTGCATAATTGTGAAACATTAATCCCGTCCAGTTTACTCTTTCTTTCTCTCCCATTAAATGATAATAGATTTGCCTTGTGATGCCTTTGGTTTCTTTGAGATTACTTTGGCATGCTTGTAGAATGGTCCTCTACGCAAACACCCTCCTAATCATCCAAGTTATTTGTGTAGGAGCAGGGACTAGGCTGAATTAGTTGTTCTTAACATAGTATTCATGGATCCATCTAATCCACATTGTATCCTTCTTTGTTGCCACACCCCAACGGAGTTTCATTACAGCTGCTCTATTCCACAATTCCATGTTAATAAGATTAAATCCACCTACACTTTTTGGGGTGAAAATTTTATCCCAAACCACTAAAGTTTTTTTTGATATAACGTTAGTCCTAACCCATAAGTAGCTCATATAATTATAGCTCTCAATCATCTTCAGAACTTTAGCTGGTATTATAAAGAGTTGAGCCCTATAAGATTGCATGCCATATATAACACAAACTGGATGAGTTGTATTCTGCTAGCATAAGATAATTTTTTGGCTATCCATGATGATATCCTTGCAATTATCTTGTCAATCAAAGGCTTCCACTGAATTAAGGACATTTTCTTGGTCAAAAGTAGTACACCAAGATATTCAAATGGAACTTCTCCACTAGAGTATACCATAATATGTAATATCTGAGCCTTTTGCACCTGTGTCACCCCTCCAAAATAAATAGAGCTCTTGTTAAAATTGGCTTGCAACCCAAAAGCTTCTGAAAATTTCTAAAAGGCTCTTTATAAACAGATTTTAAATCACCCTTAGCAAATAGCAGGAGGTCATCTGCAAAGCATAGGTGAGTAATTCCTAGCTTTGCATATCTAGGGTGGAATTGAAAGTTCCTATTCCCCTTAAAATTTTGTAGTGTTCCACTAAGATATTCCATGGCCAATGCAAAGAGAAAAAGAGATAAGGTATCTCCTTGTCTGAGTCCTTTTGCTGCTCGAAAAGGTTCACAAGGCTCTCCATTTATCATAATGTTGTAGGAAACTATCTGAACACATGCTAATATCCAACTTGTAAATTTATCAGGAAATCCATGTGCACCCAGAACTTGGTGTAAAAATACCCATTCGTAAAAATACCCATTCCACAGAGTTATATGCCTTTTGAAGGTCTACCTTGATCATACATTTAGGATATATGTGTTTCCTGTTGTATCCCTTAATAAGTTCATGTGCCATAATAATGTTATCACCAATTTTCCTCCCACATACAAAACCAGATTGTGCTTCATTAATGAGACTTGGCATGATGCAATGTAGCCTATTAGCTTGGATTTTTGCAATTAATTTATACACAACAGAGCAACAAGCTATTGGCCGAAAATCCTTAATAGTTACATGAGCTTGTACTTTAGGCACTAGTGTCACAACTACACAGTTAAGGGGCTTAAACATCACACCTATTGCAAAGAAGTACTTCACTGCTGAAATGACAACTTCCTTGATAATATTCTATGTTTTCTTAAAGAAAACTGCATCGTATCCATCCAAACCAGGTGCCTTGTCATCTCCTATTGCCTTCAAACTAGTCAATATTTCATCTTCTGTAACATCTTCACATAATTTTAGTTTCTAAGCATGTATAATTCTTGGTCCTTTCATCATTACAGAGATGTTAATTGCAGGTAGGACGTGGGCTTTTGATCCCATAGGACTCTTATAGAAAGATATAATCTCCTGTTTGATAGCACATGGATCAGTCAACTTGGTTCCTGTTAAGCTGGTAAGTTTAGTGATTTGCTTTTTTGGGATCTTTCCTTAACAACTACTGAAAAATACTTAGTATTAGAATCTCCCATCTTATT